>NW_024545838.1:0-47621 GCF_018152505.1 Drosophila elegans | reverse complement strand
AATAACTGTTGTCAAACAATACACACATAAATGTATGTGTGCTTTTTGTAAAGCGTATGTGATGAGTAGAGATGGAAAAACATCGAAATTCGGTTTATTTTTAATTTTGTTTTATTTTGTTATTTTCTTCATTTTTAACATAGCAAAACTAAAACTTGTTGCTTAAATAATATTCCTGTTGGAAAACTACGCCTGGGAGCATATTTAGATCAGAGTTAAAACATGACCAAATCAATGAGCCTTCTGGCAACTGCTGAAAAAAGCGTCTATCGACAATCGAATGTATTCTGAGTCACTTTAGGCCAGCTCTAGGAAGAAGCACTCCTCGTTTTTAAGTTTGAAGTTAAGTGTGAAAATGAGTGGAAGACAGCTGGAATTCTGAAGAAAAACGAATGTGAAGAAATTCGTGAATACCTTAAAGGTAAGTAACACAAGCCAATAGCCAATAAAAATGTTTATTTAATAAAAGTGCGCGTCGGAGTTTTGTCTTATCTATTTACTATATTACTTAAAAAGAACGTGTGTGCGAAATGGCGAAAGCGGAACCTAATCTAATGCACCTGCAATCCTAAAAGAATAAATGATTCACGTTGAAATCGGTTTATTTAAAAACAGAGGAAGAATAGTAAGAAAATTTTTAAACGATATTTGCTAAAAACGTAAAAAGAGACGGTACGTAGCTTGTATAGAAAAGTTTACACCTTTTTTTTCCTGGAACAAGCTACGTACCGCTTTTTTTAAGTTTTATGGTTATGATCACTTTAAAGTTGATTTTCTTACTATGAACATGTTCATTCCTATGTGTTCTATACGTATTTATGTTCGTTTTGTATATTATAAATTTTTAAAGATCTGCAAATTATTCTTGGTTGCTCGTGCACGTGCACTAGTATGTGCACTACATAGTATTTACACATACATATACATTTATTCCTACGTAGACATGTACACTGATAAAAAAATGAAAGTATTTTAACAAATATGTTTCTCAAGATATTGACATATTTCATATTAAATCAAATAATTATATACAATACATATTAAATAGCATGACTTAATATATTCATATTTAAACTAATTGAGGTTGAATTACTTTTAATGTAAAATATTGATTTCAATATGTAGAATTTTTATTTTTTATATAATAGCCATATTAATTTAGAATATGATGTACTTTTATAATTCTACAATTTTTTCACTAACAAATTATAAACATATTGAGTCATGCAATTTAATAACTTTGTATTTAAATACTATGATTTAATATTTAATTTAATTTAATATAACAATATTTATATGTAATCTACAATTAATATTCACATATTTAGATTCAATATTTCGTTTTTTGCCAGTGTACCATATATGAAATGCGTTTTTAATAAATAAAATAAATTAGACTTTTAAATTAATTGTTTTTTATATACTAACACTATGTAAAACTGTTAATTTTTCAAAATATTTAAAAAAATAGAATGACTATTTTCGCCAAACTCTTAAAATGAAAATGATTCAAACAAAATAAAATAAAAACATTTACTCAGACATATCTTCTTTATTTACTTGAGAAACGAAGTTGCTTTGGACCTTCTGTCATTTTGCCAATCTATTAAATTTAAATAATCTAAAAAAATCAGGTTTTATTTCAATCTCCTTTGATGTCCTTTCGTAAGCATTTGTTTGTTGGGTTTTATTTATTAAGAAAGTGTTTTCAAATAATTATTTAACGCTGTCTTCACTTAAACTAAATTTGGCTTTTTTTATGGTAATTTCAGACATTATGGTTTTGTGTATTGTTATTTCCCCCATTTGGTTGGTTTTTAAAAGGTCAGTTCATGCGACTTTACTTTAAATAAAAAATAAATAAATAAACATCTTTTTGACAGACATATTACTTTATTTGCTTGATTCGGAATCGGAATTAGGCCCTTCCTGTGTGAAGGCATCGACTGGTTCCCAGGAGAGGTTCTCACAATTCTCCGATTCAGCGGTGCTGACATTCGATAAAGTTTAAAGGATCCCTACAATGATGGCCTTCTGGTTTTACATTGGCGTTTTCTTGCGACACGGACTTTTCGAAAGGCTTGGAGTGCCTTTGGTGGACCCACCGGGCGCGCCGCAGGACCTTTACCTCCTTCCCGGGCCTGGGCGGCTTTTGTTTTTTTCTCATGGATCTGGCGCCTGGAAAGCTTCAACAGGCTTGGTTTATTGGAATTGGACCAGGCCCCGGGCTTCAATACAGCCTGCGTTTTCATGGTCCTCTTCTTGAAACACACACCTTTATCTTCTAGGTGCTTCTTTTTCAGGTCCTCTTCTCAGTTGGCATTCAGCTGCCAGTGTTGGCCTCGAGGTAACTGGTCTTTGACCATTTATTCTTAACTATATTTTATAGATCTTTTTGGTTTTTGGTAAACGAGTTTGTTTATAAAATCGAAAAAACGTTATATTTATATTTAATTTTATCAAATTTCAACTAGTCAAAAAATTAATATACATTATTTAAATTATACAAATATAAGCAATTTCAAAATTATAGATATAGTGATTTAAAATACAAATATAAAAAATATAATAATTAATATATAAATATAATATAAGAAAGCTGTGCTTCGTTGGGACCCAAATCTAGAGGTTTCGGGAGGAAGGCAGGGTGAGTTATTTCTTCGAGTTAGAACTTTAATAAAAATAGATGTCATTCATTTAATGAGGTCCATTCTGCCTCTGCAATTAAGAAGTGCAGTTCCATCAAAGTATTTATGGAGCATGCGTTTTGTCATATTTATTCGTTATATTTATTGCAGACCAATACATGATATACTGTAAACAATTCAAAGTCGTATATAAGGCTAAAATATGTTTAAGATCCCAAAACATATCACTAATACAATACAGTTGTTAATCCCTTTTTCCAAGAAGTTATAAGAAAACAATAATAAATAAGTTTTAAGGTATATGCTCTTAACTAAAGAAAAAATTGTTTCTTCTTATAAGAACCAATAGTGCTCATGCTAAGAGTTTATTTAATTAAATTGGGATAGTATCTTTCTTGGTGATTGACAAGTTAAAATATTCGTTTTAAAAAGTTCGTAATGTTTAAAATATGAATTTATTTTTTCTTTTATTTAAAATGCATGCGTTCTCTAACCTAAATAATATGATCTTTTAACATTAAAAAATTTTTAATAGTTGATTAAGTATAAATTCATCAGTACAATTAAGTGCACGTTATACTTGATTTAAAAAATTAAAACTTAAATTAAGCAGAATTCAATTTTAATTTAAACTGTCTACTATTAATTACAGGTTAAAAATTTGTAAAAAATAAGGGTATGGTTTAAGAATGAAACATTCTTTGAAACAGAATTAAAGACAAAAAAGAATTATCCTAACTTGACTCACTTTGTGATGGTTCATAACTAAAACAGTATAAACTCTTGGTTTTGTTCTGAGTGTAGGAACTATCAGATTAATGTTTTAAGCATATACACCAGTCAATCAATGTTTTCAGAATATTTAATTTTTGCAATAACAGGAAGGGTATATGAACGGCTTGCCGAAGTTTGCTCTTTCTTGTTTTAAATAAGAGAAGTCGTTGTGTTTCTGTCTTATGATAGGGGTAGACAACAAGGTTCGTGCGGTTTTCGATTTCAGACGTCGCCATGTTTGGAGACGGAAGTATTTGCACGGGGTTTTGCGTCAGTACTGCAATATGAAAATGACACTGAAGCATTCCTAGAGCTGTAAGCTCAGACGCATTGCTCCTTCCGATTACCATCTGTTCCGATCGATAAAAGCTCATGGCCTGGCAGACCAATTCTTGTCTAGTCAAAGAATGGATGAACTCATTGATCTTAGAAAAAAAAGCCTCAGACTGCTTTTGACGCGGAAATCACGTGATTAGCCAGGAAGATGGCGAAAAAAGTGGCTAGCGATGAGAAAATACTTCAAAGTGTAACTGTAACCAATTTCTTAAGATAAGCTCACCTTCTAGGGAGAAAAAACGTACAAACTTATTTTATACATCAACAACATTGATCATGTTTCTCCAAGCTGTTTTAAACATAATTGTTTTTCAAACGACTTTTACACTCCAACCCTTTTTATGCCGTTATCTGCACAACTGGCCCCAAGTCACTACACAAACTTCAAAGCCAATCAGCCCTAGAATTTTCAACTATCCAATGAGTTCTAAAACAATGGTTGGTTGGAAAAGTCTTGTATGTCAAGATAGAAAGAACAAACATCACCCAATAATTGACCACTCAGAGTGACATGACTATGTTTTAGGTTCGTTCGTTAAAAAGGGAATGGCCAAAGGAAGAAAGAATACCATAATACCATCATAAATCTGATATTTAAAGCACATCAATCTGCTATAAGAAAAATACAATATAATATATAAAGTTTGGTATGTTCGTAAATATAAATAGGTATTCATCATAAGTGATAATTAAAACTCTTACTTGCAAAGCAACCGGGTTTATTGGCAGCCATTGACAAGTGTGTAACAGGTAAAGGAAAGCTTTTTAACCCCCTATAAAGGCCTATATATGTTGTTCTTGCATGAAGGAAAGCCGAGTCATTCTAGCCACGTCCGTCTGTTTGACCATCCGTTTAAACATCGAAATCTCGGAAATTATATTTCCTGTATTCTTTTTTTATTTTTGTCTTTATTTCTCTTGCACAGGGTATTACTCATTCATCAGTCAGAAGTTTGCAATGCAGTGAAGGAGACGTTTCCGGCCCTATAAAGTATATATATTCTTGATCAGCATCTAGTAGAGTCGATCTAGCCATGTCCGTCTGTCCGTCCGTCTCTCCGTCGCGTTTATATGCAAACTAGTCTCTCAGTTTAAAACCTATCTCGAAACTTTCCCCAGAAACCTTGTCTTTCTATTGCAGGTAGTATATAGTCGGAACGAGCGGATTGGACGACCATAGCATATAAAACTCCATAGGAACAGTCGGAAAAATAAATGAAAAAAATTATAACTTTGCTGTTATTTTTAATTTTTTGTTTAGTTCTTCGACATTTAGTAATGGTTAAATATTTCCGATTTAAGAGTTTAAATTTCATCAAAATCGGACGACTATAGCATGTAGCTCCCATAGGAACGAAGTCGAAAAAATAAGTCAAAAAAATTATAACTTTTCTGTTTTTTTAATTTTTGTTTGGATAATCGACATGTAGCAATGGTTAAATATTTCAGAATTATGGTTTAAATTTTATCAAAATCGGACGTCTATATCATGTAGCTCCAACATAAATTAATAATAAAAATATATAAGATAACTATCAAATAAACGAGCTGCAATCATCGCCAACTTCCAATGATTTTTTAAGCATATACGCAAGTCAATCATAATTTTAATGTTTCCAATGTTTTTAATTCTGGCAAAATAGCTGCAAGGTATATGAACTTCACGACTTGCCGGAGTTTGCTTTCTTTCTTGTTAATTTATTATTTCAGCTTTTATTTTAATTTTATTTGTCTAGCATTTATATAGTTTTTTACTTTAAATTCTGCTTGCTAATATTAGTTTCGTTTCAGCTTTATAATTTCAGAATTTTATAAATAAAAATAATTCATAATATTGTGTGTTCTGACTGATAATAAATAACATTTGTAAACGTTAAATATAAAGAAATTCGAACATAATACTTAGCTCTCAAGGAAAAGGTATCGTTGTAATGCAAAATATTATGAAATTTATACTACAGGGTTGCCCATATTCGACGGACCCATCTGACGACGCCATAACTTTTGACAAAGATGCAGATCGTCTAATGACATACACCGTTTGAAGCGTCGGTCAAAGCAGATTTTACCGTGGAACAATGCACGCCACACCAGAGTCATCAAATGGCCGAAGATTTTTTTTTTTCATAATCATATTGTTATTTAAGTCTGTCCAACTTAGACAATAATTAAATTTTGGGATAATACATTCACATTTTACAACCGATAAATTTTTATATAGTAGCAAATAACAAATAACAGGAGGGACTTGGACTACAGATCCTAGTCCAATACGAGGTAGTCTTCTTCTAGTTAGACTGTTGTCCAGGATGTCAATAGCAGATACGTTGGGATGATTGTACAGCCTATTAACATATTTTTGGCTGAACTTTTTATTTCTTCAGTGACCCAAGGACGCGCAAGTACCTCGTGAATGGTCTGGTTGTCGTGGAACGGGTGGGCACAGACCATCCGCAGGCCCTTGTTCTGCGGTCTTTGGATTGACCTGCGGGTTTGACATACTGACGGTACCCCATGGCTGGATGCCGTGAAAGTACAGATTGGCTTGGTGATTCGCTGTATACTAGCAGCTTGACATTTACTCTCAGTGGCGATCGCCTCCCAATCAGCTATTGGTACTGTCTCAATCTTTCCTCGCCTGTTTTTCTTTTTGCGCAGTATATGGGCGCGCCATGTCAGCCGCCTGTCGAGTGTCATAACCGTCTTTAGTGTAGAGGGTCATCGGGATGGCCTCCCATTGAGTAACAGGTGGGCAGTTCCAGGTCGTAGCACGAACGTGGTTTGTGTGGATTTCTCGGCTTTTATTTGAATTTATTTATCTAGCATTTATATAGTTTTTATAAATTCTGCTTATAATAATGGTTTGTTTCAGCTTTTATAATTTCAAATTTTATGAATAAAAATAATTCATAATTATTGTCTGTTAATATATTGTAATAACATTTGTATATGTTAAATATAATAAAATTTAAACATAATACTTATCTCGGGAAATAGTATCATTTGTAATACAAATATTATAAATTATACTACAGGGCTGCCCATATTCGACGGACCCATCTGACGACGCCATAACTTTGACAGAGATGCCAGATCGCTTAATGACATACCGCGTTTAGGCGTCAGTCCCAGCCAGATTTTACCATGAGACAATACACGCCACGCGAGAGTCATCAAATGGCCGAAGATGACGATCAATTTTGGAACAAAATTATCATGTCCGTTGAAGCCCATTTCACATTGAATGGGACCCGTAAATAAGCAAAAAAAGCCACCGCTCGTTCTTTGAACCCTTTTAAAGAGTATGAAAAGTAAACTAGGAGTTCCCTGTATGAAAATACCGAGTGAGTTTAAATGTAATACTCGTATAGAACTAATAACTTTAAATTTTCGTATTTTTATTATACCTTCAGTGTTTAATGGTAATGATGCTATTACTTAAAAGTAGGAAAATATAGTCATTTTATTTTAGTCTATATTGAACTTTATGTAGTTCATACACTGCTTAAATAAACTGCTGATCAATAATATATATATTTTATATACTGTTCCTTCTTCACTGCGTTGCAAAGTTTTTGGCAATACCTAACATTCGCGATTAGATGTGTTTAAATGTACTAGATGTATTTTGAGTACTTTTATTACGGAGTAAATTTAAGGCTTGCAATGCCTTAAATATTAGAAACAACTCGACATTTTGCTTATTACCCAAAACTGAAGATAGATTTATGATTTTGACATATATATATCCTTGCCAATGTGCAAACAATACCGTTTACGGTTTATGCGCGTTGAAGCATAGGAACCTGTTAAGTAACAACATGTAACGTGAAACGTATCAGAAAAACCGACTTTTCTTGTTTTAATGACCCTCATTATCAACACATGAATTCCACAAGTGTGGGTATTAAATGAGATGCCTCGTTTGACTTAAATGGGTTGATATGCTGGCGTTCTGGAAACATCGAACAATTCTTTTTGCAACATTTTCTGCATTGAGGACTAGGACCCGCACCGCCGCCCGCGTCGCTTTGCGAGGACTGGTGAGTCAACGATTCACGCAGATAAATTAGCTGGGACAATAGACAATGCAATGCCAGACAATGGCGTAAATAGCCCATTTGATATTGTCGTTAACAGGAAGTAAGGCAAAGTAATGGAAGTGCAGGTCAGCTTGCTGCACCGCCCTACATATGTACCGCTCCATCCGAGTCCCCGACAGATATCATCTTGTTTTCCCGGCGTGCATCCACAAGTCGCTTACAGCTGGCGCAAGCTTTTATGAACTTCGCGACAACTTCGACAATGGCAATAACAGCACACAGCGACATGGTACATAACCACTACGAAACAAGAAATTCATTCCAAGAGTCAAACGGACAATAATCAGGCCTGCAAAAAGTGCACTCCAGGATCCAAAATTAGTTTATAATCGAAGCTAAAGTTTATATACACATGCAGATATACTAAAAATTAAATATATTTTAAAAACAACTGATTATGAGTGTTTATGCAGATTTTAATGAGATAGCTAATTTGCGTAGAAACGGAGGGATTAAATCAGGATCTCTAACCACATTATAAATACCAAACTAAGCAGAAAAAAATCTTTCGCACCGATGAATTTAGGAATTTTTGAGAGCAAATGGGTTGCAGAAAATTATGGAAATGTGCTCTTCGATTAACAAACAAGGAATGGGGAGCGCGGAAGCGACTTACATGCTTTAAATTCTCTGTTCGGTACCGACAAAAATACGATGATAAGAATGAAAGATATACGCCAAGAAAGAAGTCGAAGAGTTTAAACCGAAAAACGAACTGAAGAATATTGAAGAAGAAAATACAGGTTATATTTCTAAATTGGGTCCATGTCATAAGAAAAAAGTAGGCCTACTTCTAAAATGTAATATGGTATTCTTATGAAAATAATTACTTACGCAAACCAAAAGTGAATGCTAGCGAGAGCATCTAGGTTTTGGAAAACGAAAATTTTATAACTTAATGATGAGGTGTGATAATATTGTAATATTAGAAAATAAACTAATTTATATGGATAATCTGGCCTTGAATGAACATGTTTTTCAGTTGCGATGAATAAGCCCAATAATGAACCAAAAATAACATTTGACGACTTTATCTATACGGTCTCCGATTATTGTAATACAAGGAAAACAGAGCTTAAAATAAAACTTAAAGAAATCCACGACTAGTTTCCAAACATGTGTGACGAAAATTTGTTTCTGAAGTTGGGGGCACAGGAAAATATTTTATGATTAACGTGATCAGAAAATATATAATAAAAACCCTTGGAGAACAAGTCGTTGTGGCTAGATCTACAGGAATGCCTGCGTGCAGTAAATGGACTAACACAATACATAGATTGTTAGATTTGCCGGTTGAGCATTGAGGCATAGCTCAATATAACCAAAACTCCTAATATCTGATAATAAATCAGCAATAAACACACTCTGCAACAAAAATATGTCTGTGTAGATAAAAGCTTTGTTGGATCGCGACGAATAAAAACAAATGGTATAATGTGTATCACCGAAATACTATTTTTTTGTTAACTTTTGAACGGAGCATCGGATCTCAGTAAGTTTGGTGTCATTCGACGCGTAGTTTGCACAAAAAAGGCAGTAAGAAAGACTAAACAAAATGAAACTATTTTACTAAACCGGGCTTAAGGGCTCCAATTTAAAAATTGGTTTGCCACTTTCACCCCCCTTTCCCCTCCTAAAAATAATTTTTGAAAAGTCTTGGTATGTTCACCATATACCTTTTGATTGGTGTATTTCTCTGACACATTCGGACCATCACAGCAGATTTTCAATTTTGCGGGTCTTGGTGCGCATCGTAACTACATCCGTATATGCCGTCCCTGTTAAATGATTATTTCTAATAGTCCTCAGAAAGGCTTATCAATCAAGTCAGTTCGCATGATTCTAATGATTCGACCGCAAGAACTTGTAAGAACAGAGTCCCAACATATGGCCTTATTTATACAGGACTCGAAATTGCATTAATGCAATGCAGATATTGTGTTGGAACAAGTTGTGCAATTCAATACTATTTACTTTCGTAAATTAATGATGCTGCCGCGTTGGAAAGTTAAATACAACAACGCATAAATTTTTGGTTTACGATACATATTATATAATCTGGCTTCTTAACGAACATTTCCAAACTAGAACTGAGCCAGCTGGCGGCGGCAACTGCAACAATGAACAAGTAGAGGAGGACCGGGCTCTGATGATGTATTTATTGTCCAGCCCGGGAGCTTTTGCTCGATGTGTGCGTGTAATAACAACGTGAACATCAAGTGCCGTCAAGCACAGCGATTGCTTAAATTAAATTTATGCCCAAAGCTTTCAGTTGGGGCCCAGACCGTGATCGCCGGCTGACCGAACAATAGCTGGAAATTAACAGCCATAAAGAGACATTCGGCTTGTGGCCTACACAATATGTCCGGCTCTGGCTCCGACTCCTGCTTCATTTTCTGACCGGACCCGGCGCCGACATGGACTCAGTCGCCCTGCCTGCGGGTACAATAAGTCAATGTCAAGTTTAGTGAGTGCTGTCGCTGGCATCCGAAATTCGTTCACTTTTCGGGCCTCTCCTTCAACGGAGTGCACGCTTAATTAATATTGCAGCAGCACAGGCGCCCGGACCCAATCCTTTCGCAGCTGTTGCTCCATAATTACGGCCCGTCTCGGGTCCGGCTCCTCTGCTGCTGCTGGCACGTTATTGTCCTGCCAACGAACGGAGAGAATTTATGCATCGCTTTCTTTTGTGACCGGCTACCGAAGCGCTTTCATGTTTATCGAGTGCATTGAGTGGTGTTTTTGACCCTGCAAAAAGGACAAAATGCCCATCAGTGGACAAAAAGGAAAATATTGGAAAATTTATAACACTATATACCCACATTTGTAGAATTTTGGAAGAAATTTTTAAGGTCCTACTCTAAACCGAAACTAGAATGCACTTGGCGTTGGATTAGAATGGATCTATTTTTATTTTAATTTTATTGTTCCCATGGTAGTTTTATGGTATAGTCGTCCGATGTTGATGAAATTTAAACCGTAATTCTGAAATATTTAACATTACTAAATGTCGAAGAACTAAAAAAAAATTTTAAAATTAAAAATTATATGTATGCAAAGAAACCCATTTTTCAGAGGAAAATGGACAAACTTATAAAGAGTTCGTGCGGTGAAAACATAAAGTTAATTAAAACGCGAATTTTTAAAAGGGTGGCTTACTTTTGATACTTGTTTTCAGATATCTCATCAATTTCCGTTAAAAAGAATCGGCACAAAACTTTACAAAGTAGTTTCTGTTTCTTATAAAAACTTTACAAAGTAGTTGCTGATTCTTATAAAAACGGAATACTTAAACAATATATTTGATTTTATAACGATGTATTTTTTAGTTTTAAACTTTAGTCTTATTACCGAAAAGCTCCAAAACCATGAGTCGGCTCTGAATGACTTGACTCTTGAAAAATCCATAGCACACAGTTCTGACAATGCATAAAAATTATACAGCATTGTTTCATTTAAAATGACCCATTAATATTAAAATTTTGTATTAATCATTGTAGCAGTGTATTATATACGAAGTAGTTCATTGTTTCTAAAGTTGCAAAAATACTTATCAAGCGCTAATAGTTCAAAATAAATGTGATAGATAAATAACAAGAAAGGAAGTTCCTATGGAAGCTATATGATATCGTTTTCCTATTTTAATATAACTAAAAACGTAATTCTGAACAGTCAAATTATTAATAAGTCAAAAAGAACTAAAAAAAAACAATATCAATAGAGATAAGTTACATTTTTAATAAAAAAAACTATTTTTTAAAATATTTTTGTTGTAATATATCTCGGAGTAAATGCCTATATGTTAAAAACAACTAATATGCTCTTTTCCAGTTTTCACTAGAAAAATCATTTATTAGCATTAATCGCATTTCTCCTTAACAAAAAAAAATGTTTTACGGCCATTTTGTTTGTATTCAGGTCCAATTTCAATTTTTAAAATATATCATATAAACCCAGCATTGGTCGCGAAAAGCTGCCAAAAACCTTGGGGCCCCTGCAAATGTCGTTCGTTTACATGGAAAGTATCCATGTTTGCGGCAAATAGCGGGCCCAACGCAGCACCTGGACATGAACGTCTAGCAGATAAACCATTCCACCTGATGGCTCCGCATCCTTTTTGTTTGAAGCGCCAAGTGAATTGCAAATGGTGCAATCTGTTGAAGATGTATTGTTTGTTAACGGACTTTCGGGTACCTAATAGTCGTAGCAAACAATACATTTTTTCTTTAACGGCGAAGTCTTAAAATTCTTTTTGGTTTGTTTTCTAACATATTTCTTGCACTCCAAAAATTTCATTAAAATATTTTTGGACCAACCTTATACCCTTGGAGAGGGTATTATAATTTCAGTCAGAAGTTTGCCACGCAGTGAAGGAGACATTTCCTACCCTATAAGGTATATATATTCTTGATCAGTATCACTAGAAGATTAGATCCAGCCATGTCCGTCTGTCCGTCCGTCTGTCCATCTGTCTGTCCGTCCGTCTGTCCGTCCGTCTGTCCATCCGTCTAAAAAAAAAATTATTTAATTTTTTTTTTTTAAATATTTTTATTGGTCCCATAAGAGCTTTATGTTACAGTCGTCCTATTTTGATGAAATTTAAACCGCAATTCTGAAATATTTAACTATTACTAAATGTCGAAGAACTAAACAAAAAATTAAAAAACAGCAAAGTTATAATTTTTTTTATTTATTTTTCCGATTGTTCCTATGGGAGCTATATGCTATAGTCGTCCGATCCGGCTCATTCCGACTAATATACTACCTGCAATAGAAAGACAACTTTTGGGAAAATTTCATGCAAGCTTTAAAACTGAGAGACTAGTTTGCGTAGAAATGGACGGACAGACGGACATGGCTAGATCGACTCGTTTAGTGATGCTGATCAAGAATATATATACTTTATAGGGTCGGAGATGTCTCCTTCACTACGTTGCAAACTTCTGACTGAAATTATAATACCCTCTGCAAGGATATAAAAATAGTAGTGGTTTAAAATTTCTGAACTACGCTTTTAATTTTATTAAAATCATAGGAACGTTCGAATAATTGAGCTAAAAATCATCATAGCTTCAATGTTTTGAAACAAACACGGCTATAAATCGAGATTTAGATGTTTTTAAGAAGTCAAGGGTATGTAAACTTCGCCTTGCCGAATTTTAAACCTGTTCTTGTTTAAAGTGGATTTAATACATTAGTTTTTGTGCCCGGATAGCTTTAATCAGTGTTGTTTCTGACACCATTTTGCTTGAACTCTCATTTGCATTTACGTTTGAATTACACTCTCACTGCATCCATTTGTCTCTGTCCAGTTGCCTCTTGCCGCCCGTCCACGGCTTTGTCCTTGCCTCTGAGTCTTTGCCACCTTTGCCATATGGCTTACATAGATAAGGGCTGCAGATCATAGCCAAGCGCTGTTGGAAAGAAAACAGCTTTGCCATTGTTAATGCCCTGGCTGCAAATTCTGTCGACTTGTCGCCATCCTTGCATTTGTCGTTGTTGCTGGCAACCTGACCGCCAGATATCTGGGGCGGCAGGGTGGTGAATTTTGAGAATTCATTGAATTTTAAAACATAACAGTAAAGCACTCAGGCTGTGCGATGTGCCAAAGCAAAACGAAGGCATGCCGAACACACGCAGCCCATGGAGACGGGAAAACTCATTCCCCCTTAGTTCAGGGCTGTGAGCCCAGGTTGTCCTGCCCTTAATGTGGGTCCGGAATCAGGATTGCTTTGCACTGGCAACAAGCTTGAAAGATGCGCGTAAAACTGGAGCAAGTTTTCCTCACTCGTTGCTGCTGGCAAGGAGAATCACATTTGTGATGGGTGGCAGCTGTTGCATTGACATTGCCGCACCAACAGCATCAGCAGCAAACGCGGGGAATGCTTGGCCCGGGTTCCCAATTCATTGGCGTGTGTATCCTGCCAGCATGTGAGCCTTTTTCATGAAATAGCTATGTATGTACATACATATAGTATGCCTTGTGTCTGTGAGCAATTTGCTTTAGAATTCAATTCGTGGCTATAAACGCATTATCATACGAACCGAGCTGAACCGCTTTTCCTTCTTTTCCTTCTTGCGAACTGCAGCAGCTGCCGTTTACTCAGTGCACCTCGGCCCCCCAATCACCAAGTTCCACCCAGGGACTCAAATACGTTTACAGCAATAAACGTGTTGATTTATTGATTTTGCACGTCGCATAATTTACTTACCTACAAGATGGCATCAAAAGAGGGGCGACGGCCAGGCAACAGCAACAACATCAGCGGGCGACAAGTGGATTCAGCAGCGATGGCAAATAAAAAACCTGGGCTCTGTTTATTTCTCAGCTCACTACTGAACCTTTGTTGCTTGCATTTTGTATTTTCCGTTATCCATTTTTCCATTTCACTTTCTTTTTTTTGGCTGTCATATCTTGTTGTCCAACTCCCGGCGATTCCCCGCCAGTTTCCCTTTCGTTTGTCTGCCAGCCTGATTGTCATCTTCTCTCCCACTCTTGTTAAGCTGGAGTTGCTACTTTTTGCACCTCTGTATGTTTGTACCTATGTATGTATGCTATGTAAGAATGTATGAACGTGTGTATGTACCTATCTGATGGCGGCAACAACAGCAAGCAGCACCAGCAGCAACGATGGCGGGCGACGCCATGCCGTGCCCCATTTTCAAGTCGTTTCTCGCAGCGGAAGCGAAAGCGGTTTTCATATGCATGTGCGCCACCAGCACAAACAAACAGCCGCACTGCACCGCGCATCTGTGAGCGTGCGCCACGCCCCTTTCATTTCTCCCTGCCGCCTCCGAAGTCTGCTCTTGGGTGCCGACAATACGAAATGTGCGCGACTCTGGCAGATTCTTGTTCGCTCGCTTTGCCTGCTGATTGGGATACAGTGACTGCAGGAAGTGTGTTCATAGAATGGCAAATCATATACTGCTCCCCGATTCAGCGTCAACTAATAGTTAGTTTTGCTCTGGAGACAAATCTGATCATGTCAAGTAAGCGTAATCTTGGATCAGAAACAAGAAACTAGCCAAATATGTTGACGGAGACTGAGCCTTCATTTGCTCATCTACTTTTAAAATACAATAATAACAATAATGATTTCCTGTTACTATATACATTTTTTTCACTTTCTTAAATATTAGGTTGAAATACACTCAGGGCACTTACATATACATATGTATATTCTTGATCAGGATCAATAGCCGGGTTGATCTAGCCATGGGAAACTATAGAAGCCAGATGTTTGGGAGTTAGCATGCAGACTCTTTTTAAGCCCACGCGGCACATTTTATTTAAACTCAAACGCCCACAAATCAAGAAAGTCACTATGAGACAGAAGTTTTAAACATAAATATACCATTTTCGGGAGATTGCACAAACTAAAACACAATTGTTTCTAGGGGGCATATTTATTCATATTTTGGTGAGCTGACTAACGCGTATCTAACAGTCGGGGAACTCGACTTTTGCTGTCCTTCTAGTCTTATTTACAATTCTGTGCACTTGATATTCGTAAGGCCAACCGAACATAAAAACGAAGAGCGGTCCATAACGGCGTGTACAAAAAAACCGCTGTTGGAACGAAAAGGGCTGAACACAGAACAGTGCTGTACTATAAGAAAAAGTCGAGTTAATCAAAACCGGTAAACGCCAGATTGGCGACCAGATAGTCCAAGATCTCGGATCCTATTTTCTTATGTAGCGAGTAATTTGAACAACCTACTATTCATATTATATATGTTTGTCCCGTTAATATATAATTTAATAGATTCCTGGTGATTTGCTTGGGATAGGGGATTGTATTACAAAATAATTTAAACTGTTATCTCTAACTCTGTTGTTCTCCAGAACAACATGCCTACTGATCACTGCCGGCGTTCTATCAATGGTAGTTATAAAAGTGTACGACTCACTGATAAAAATGCAAAACATTCATCCGTTATGATCAGCGACAATGGAGGGTACAATTTTAAATAAGTATATCGATGGGTGAAATATCGATACAACATGAACAAAGGAAGCACATAAGCAACGTCAAACAATAAGCACAAATACACTTGTTATATTCGTTATTCATAAAGTAAAAGTGTATATTGTGTTCGTTGAAAAGAATGTAACAGGTAAAAGGAAGAGTTTCCGACCATATAAAGTATATATATTCTTGCCCAGGATCAATAGCCGAGTCGATCTAGCCATGTTCGTCTGTATGAACGTCGCGATCTCGGAAACTATAAGAGCTAGATATTTTAGACTTGGCATGTACATTGATTCCGGTAGTTCCTAAGCAGTGCACGTTTATTTCAAAACGGAGCCACGCTCACTCTTACGCCCACAAATCGTAAAAGTATGTACTGTCACTCTGAGACATGTTAGCAGGTTGGTGTGTGTGCGTTTCGGTCATATCTATCGGTAGATCAAAAATTTTCAAAAATTGAGCCTTAATTTTAGGAATTATGGGGTTTATGGAAGTTCTCTGCCGCCCCTCTGTCGCTGCTTAGCCACTGATCTGTAGCTCTTCTGCCGCTGCTAGCAAATGAAAGAGAGAGAGAGAGAGAAATAATTAACCAATACTATATGTCGAAGAACTAAGAAAAAAATTAAAAAACAGCTAAGTTATAATTTTTTTTTTCATTTTTTTCCGATTGTTCCTATGGGAGCTATATGCTATAGTCGTCCGATCCGGCTCGTTCCGACTTATATACTACCTGCAATAGAAAGACAACTTTTGGGAAAGTTTCATGCAGATAGCTTTAAAACTGAGAGACTAATTTGCGTAGAAACTACGTATTGTAATGGTTAAATTTTTCAGAATTACGTGTAGTAATGGTTAAATTTTTTAGAATTACGGTTTACATTTCATCAAAATCGGACGACTATAACAGGAAACTCCCATAGGAACAATAAAAATATAAAAAAAAATCTTTTAAGTAAATGTAACTTTTCTATTTTTTTTTTTAAATTCTTTTTGACTTATTAGTAATTCAGAATTACGCTTAGTCCAGAATTACTCTTTTCATTTTATTAAAATCGGAAAACGATATCATATAGATTCCATAGGAACTATCGGATAATTGAGCTGCAAATCATCATAGTTTAAATGTTTTTAAACATATACGCATATTTAATTTTTGCATTAGCTGCAAGGGTATATTAACTTAGGCTTGCCGAAGTTTGATTCCTTTTTATTTCTTAAAGGGTTTCGTTAAAAACAGTTAATGGTTAGACTTTCAAAGAAATATATTTTTTGTTTCTACTGTTCTGGCAAGGGAACTTCGTGATCCCGATGATTGTTTATGTACTTTCTGTTGCATACATTTGTTTGCAAGTTTTTAGCCACGTGTTCTTCCCATTGCACTATATTCTCCACGCTCAATGAATCGCTCCATTCCGTTCTGTGCTTGGAATGTTAAATAAATTTGCATACTTTAGTTCATCGTTAGTTTGGGAAAAGCTCAATTTTCTATGCAAAAATGCAGCTCTGATGATGACAAAAAAGCAAACGAATTACAATGCCAAAAGAAAGAAAGCCAGCAACAAGAAAATTAAGCCAGAGATTCAAGCAAAAGGTCTGAAGGGATGTGTGCAAGTGCTGGACTGGGGGTGTGGAAACATGCTAATGAGGCATTTGTTTTGTATAATATTCTTGTGGCCTTTATACCATGAATGATTTTCAGTCGGCACAAAAACGGCGATATCTGTCAGCTCGCTCAGACTTGATTTATATGGCCGCAATGTGTGGGGATCTGTTTTTTGCCGGTCACTTCGTTGCCCAAATCTAAGCTTTTGCTCCCTTGCCGGGAAATCTCGCCTTGTTTTGCTACCCGTGGCTTTAATGGCGCATTTAAGCGCAACCGCAACCCGTAACAACATCAACGGCAACAATCCTGACTTGCATGTGTGCACTTTATGTACTGGCCATGGTCGTGTAGGGATGCGTTGCTGGGTGTGTGCGGCCTGTTCACAGGAGCACGTTGTGCCATGGCTGGGCCAAACCCCGTTTTGGTTAAAATGCCGAGACACACGCTTGCGCGAAATTTTATGATAGTATTTTGGTGTAATGGCTTACCGCATTGTAGCCTTTCAGCACAGCCGCCTCTCCCACTTCTGCTTCGGCTGCTGCCTGTTCCTGTAATCTAGTGCTGAAATATGGTTTTAAGGTAGATTCAAGGCAATTTACCATATTGGCCGCAATACAATTTCCGCCGAGCAACACCGACAGCAGCGGCTGAACAACGGCAACTGCCGCATAAGGCCACATAAATACCCAGCAGCAGTGGTAGCGGCAACAACAACCGCAGCAGGAATAACAACTGCAATGGCAGCGACATGTGTATTTAAATTTGCTACGGCTTATGTTATTTGTCTTTTGCCGTGGTTGTTGTTTTTATTATTTTAACAGCGTTGCAGCAACAACAAAGGCGCGAATAGCAATTTACTTATGATAATAAGCCCCAGATAAATGAGCACATATGAGCTTATAATGCCTTAATCTGTAGTGTGTAATTTTCCTTAGAAGCTTGCGATGCAAATTTATGGGCCTGGGCGTTTGGTTTCCTCAAAAACTTCGTCGTAAACTTAAGAAACAAAATATCCGCATTTTATTGAACAGGAGTTAGGCATTAGTTAAAACTTTCAAAAACAGAATAAAGACTATGAGTACAATGAGTTCAAATGAATTTCAATAAAAATGGACACTACATCCCTAGATTTTAGGAAACGATATCTTTTGTCTCACGAATATGTTGTGCTTGCTAGCGGTGCGCAAATGGACCTAAATCTGTTTATCTGTTTCTTCTTCGCCGTGAAGTTGTTGAATCCGATGTTTCCATTCAAAAGGCCGATCCATCTAAAAAAATATTTTTAGGCCAATCTGGCGCGATTTTAGGTCAGTGACTAAACGCAGTTGAGTTCTTCTGGGTTGTTTATAGTACCGTACTACACTCAAACATTTTTTTTAAATATAGAAAAAAATTATTTTCCTACATTTAAAAAAAAATCTAAAATATAGAAAATATGTTATGTTTTTATACCCTTTTATACCCTTAAAGTTGTCTTTCTATTGCAGGTAGTATAATTGTCCTAACAAGCCAAATCGAACGACTAAACCATATGGCTCCCATTGGCACAATCGGAAAAATAAAGTAATTAAATAAGAACATATATAGACTGACGTAACCAGCGAGTGTAAACAAACTAATTGACAGGTTGCGCATAAACTGTACTTCGTAATGCAGAACAGTGCTACTACAAACATAACAAATTTAATATTAACATTTAACATCTAAAATTTGTAGAACAGATTTAGGCTACTCAAGACCTTACATTTTGGGTAAAAAATAGCGACCTATAAACTTGAGAAAACTCCCAGTCCGAATTAAGGTCACTTACGACCTAAAAAATCAATCAAAGATGACCATAAAAATAGTTTAATTTTTATTATTTTTATTGTTTTATTTGTTTAAAATTAATTTTAGCCTAATTAATTATTACAAATTAATCGCGTTTATTTATTTATAACAAAATAATCTCCCAACATTTAACGCATCTGCAAATATAAACATATTAATACGAAAATGTATAGGGACAGAAAAACTTACCTTCGCCTATATCATCTTTTAATTTGTTTTACCTTTCCAGACTGTAATGCTCCTTTATCCTTTCTTGATCCAACTGTTTAAACTTTGTTCGGAATGTAATCCACTTATTTTCCAAACTGAGTTCTGCGTCGGGATATTTCAACTCAACAACTAAACATATTTAATAATAAATATGAAATGCACGCCTCACCGAATGCATATGTACATACAAAAATAAATTACCACTTGCGCATACTTTCTATGGTAAATGCGTAGTAGTTCGATTCCAGGAAAATTTATTTTAATGAGATTTTGACCCAAATGCTCTATTGTATATGTACATATGTGTGTATGGATGTGAATAAGTGGCGACCACGAAAATATCTTGTTTTAAAAAAAATATTTTCTTAAAATTAAGAAACCAGTACTGCCCGATTAAATGCATATACAACAAAGTGATTTCGCATTACTTACTCTTCAAAACACTTCATTTGCACTTGCACTTTCAAGAAACTTTGAAATGCGCTTTCTTTCTCTAAGTGATGGCATGAAACCGATTTTAAGACGATAACGATAGCTTTACATTTTCCAGAAATCCATCTATCGAAATATCGCCCACCTCTAGCATACATCTTACAGTATAACATTTAAGCGAAGTTAAACTTAAAATAATTCCTTAAATTATTAACTGTATAACAATAAGCAACTTATTCATGCATTGTATTGTTCACCAATAATATTTTATCAAAATGTTTGACAGAAATGGTTTGAAAGCAGCTAGAAATTTTTCGGTCAAATGGACTACTTTAAATAAGGCAATTGACCTAAAAAAATAGTCCACCCATAATCTTAAAAGAAGGAAATTAATCCATATTCTGAGAGTTTTAGGTAATGCGATACCTTTCTATTTACTTAATGGTAGAATACAGGCTTAAGAAAATTAGCATTGTTTTAATTATATAATCAAAGTTGTATACAGTTGAGGGGCCTTAATCTTTCAAAGCTTTAAAGTAGTTGCTTTTTGTCACCTTCCCATAATAAATCTTTCAAAGCTCTTAAAGTAGTTGATTTTTTTCACCTTTAAATAAGTCTACTATTTCTCTGGGTGTATGATTGCTCAACTTTGTTTTCCACTTTTAAAATTTTAAACTTCATTTGCTAAATATAAATATTCGTCATACGTCAATAAAATTATAAGCGTAATTCGGAAATACTAAGCCACACCCAGAATAACGCATGTCCAAAAAGTGCTAAAAATGACCTACAATTTAAGGAAAATTTAAATAAAAAGGGCGCCAAGGCCATGCTGGCCTAAAATTAAGTTATGCCAGGACTTGAATTTTAGGTAATTCGTGAGTTAAATAATCGGTCATTATGGACTAACATTTAGGTAAAATAAGCTATCCGTATTACCTTAACAATTGAGCAGAATTACTTTAAAATTAGGTAATAGAGTAATTTAATATGAGGTGCTCCAGCCCAATTTCACACTAACTGAAATTAAAAAATGATTTTTATTTTTTCTGGCAAGAAAAACTTTATATTATTAACTAAAATAGTTTAGGCTTAACATAGGTTTTTTTGTTAAGACTTTGGATATTTAAATGCAATGAGTTATAACCTTTAAACATAATCTTAATTCTTGCAGATTACTGTTTTTAATTTTTACTAATAATTTCTGGCAAGATATGCCAAATATTATTAATTAAAATAGTTGAGGTTTAAAATAGGTTTTTCAGTTAAAGCTATGGATATGGATAGATGGGCTACATATTTTCTTAAGATTGATTAAATGAAATTAGTCTTAACCAATAACTCATTAAGGATTCATTCGTTTGCGATTACTTGAAGATTATTGTTTTTCGTCGCAAACAAATAGCGCCGCTGCGAAAAAGTCTTGTTCCAATGCGCGTTAACTCGGTCTCTGGGATCCACGCAGCACTGCACCTGCAATATTGCAAAAATATTTTCAATCACCTTCTTCGTCATGGTCATCACTTTCAGACTCAATGATCAGCACTTGCCATAGAGTTGTGAGTGAGTACATCGATGTTTCAAATCATCGATATATCGATGAAAACATCGAAATTTTTTTGACCATTTTACAATTCCCAAAATTGATCGAAATAGTAACCTTAGTAGTATAAACTTATGTTTATGTATAAAACAAAAACATTCAAAAAAAAAAAAGTACTTCAGTACATTTTGTGTCGCATACAAAAACAAAAGAAATAATTAAATTAAAGGTACTATCAGTGTTTTACCTGTTGTAGCAGTCTGAAAGACATTGATATTTTCTAAACACAACAGCATGTTTACAGACTTTGGTTTAAGGAGATTGGGCCTGCACAAAACATTTGTTGGCCTACGTTATCAAACTCTGTTACATTCATATAAAGTAACACTTAAGCAGTAATTGCAAAATATATATATACTAAGCGATTGCCACGGCTTAAATTTCCCTGTTCCCTAGCTGATTGAAACGTTTCCAGGTAATGGAATTAACAAAGCGAACAACTCTTAACATTGCACACTGGGTCAGAAATCTAATTTTTTCGCCAAAAAATCTGGGATTTCTAACCTACAGCTAGTAAGCCAGCTAGTAAGCTGAAATAATGCAGATTGTTCTTTGATATTTTCAACATATTTAACATAGAATTCAACATATATTTACGCATACTTCATTTCGAGAAAAAAGGCACACAATTCATTTAAACACACATATAAGTATAAGATACAAACAATCAAAAAAAAATTGTAACCTCTAAAAAATATTAGTGGTTTAATCCTTATTAATTTAAACAAGAAAGAAAGCAAACTTCGGCAAGCCGAAGTTCATATACTTGCAGCTATCGCAAGAATTAAATATTTTTGAAAACATTAAAAATTATGATTTACTTGCGTATATGTTTAAAAACATTGAAGCTATGACGATTTGCAGCATAATTATTTGATTGTTCTTTTATATATTTTTATTATTTGTATGGGAGCTATATGATATAGTCGTCTGATTTTGATGAAATTTAAACCATAATTCTGAAATATTTAACCATTGCTATATGTCGAAGAACTAAACAAAAAATTAAAAAACAGCAAAGTTATAATTTTTTTCAATTATTTTTCCGATTGTTCCTATGGGAGCTATATGCTATAGTCGTCCGATTTTGATGAAATTTTAACCATAATTCTGAAATATTTAACCATTGCTTTATGTCGAAGAACAAAACAAAAAATTAAAAAACAGCAAAGTTATAATTTTTTTTCAATTATTTTTCCGATTGTTCCTATGGGAGCTATATGCTATAGTCGTCCGATTTTGATGAAATTTAAACCATAATTCTGAATTATTTAACCATTGCTATATGTCGAAGAACTAAACAAAAAATTAAAAAACAGCAAAGTTATAATTTTTTTCAATCATTTTCCGATTGTTCCTATGGGAGCTATATGCTATAGTCGTCCGATCCGGCTCGTTCCGACTTATATACTACCTGCAATAGAAAGACAACTTTTGGGAAAGTTTCATGCAGATAGCTTTAAAACTGAGAGACTAGTTTGCATATAAACGGACGGACAGACGGACGGACAGACGGACATGGCTAGATCGACTCTACTAGTGATGCTGATCAAGAATATATATACTTTATAGGGTCGGAAACGTCTCCTTCACTGCGTTGCAAACTTCTGACTGAAATTATAATACCCTCTGCAAGGGTATAAAAAGAAAACATCGTTTAGTGCCAATATAAGTAAAATAATCGAGGCAACCAAAATTTATATACAATTTTTTTTATACATATTTTTGCACATGCATCACTTAAAGTTTAAAAAACAGTTATTTGTTTTTTAAATATTTAACGTGATTGATGATGACGTCGTACGGCAATTTAGTGTACGCATCAATGTTTTGTGTATGTATTTTAGTTTTCATATCTGGAGATATAAGGAATGGAGCATACTTTTGGGCTGCAGTGGGCTGCACTAGACTTCTAAATCCGCGCAAAACCGCGCGAAATCGGCAAGTAATTTTGGTAGGTAATTGATCAAAGAACTTATTTTTAAAGGAATAACAACATTTCCAGAGGGTACCCTTAAGTAATAAATGCATAATTTTCAATGTTTTTCTCGATGTTTCATAAATAAGAAAGAAATCCAGCTAAATTACAGTTTTTGCTTGACATTTTAATCAATTTCAATTACTTCACAAGAAGTTCGATCAGCTAAGTATTCATCTCTTTTCACCAGAATTTTTTATTCAAATTTGCTTGAAATTGAATCTTTAAAAATGTTGTTCTTATAGTGAAGCTGTAGGTCATCTCAATCAGATAATCAATCAGATAATCAGATATCGCCCACCACTTCCAAACTACTTAAGCTACGGGTATCGTTGAAAAGTTATTTTTAAAGGCTAATTCGGTTTTCTAAGCATAATTTCTTTAAGTTTAATAATTACGAAATTATAATCAAAAATAGATTTTGTATTCAAATTTTTAGCGATTTTTTCAAATATATACCTGTGTAGATAAGAAGCTTTTTTTGGAGCGAGACGAATAAAAAATGTTTAAAATGTATACTTAATAAGTTGAATGCTTAATACTTTTCGTCTAATAAAAAAGACTTTTGGCCAAAACTCGGACCTGCTGGCCAGTGTGCATTGGTCCTAGCAGCACTCTCTTGGGACAATGGTACGGAGATTCCTGCACTCGAAAATTTTTTTACTTAAACAGAAATTGGCCATTGTATTTAGAAAATCGTCTACGATTTGGAATTATGGGAGATTTTGTCCACATTACAGAAATAAAGTTTTTAAAATATAGGGCTACATTTTTCTAAAGCATAGAAATAATTTTCTATATTTTAGAAAAAGATTTTCCAAAAAATAACCCAAACAAAGCTAAAGCTTGGTGGGAAGCGACTGGTGACTGGTTTCTATTTTAAAATCTGTTATTTTAGATTATATTAATTTTGTTATGTGCCCACTCCTTGAACCAGCCCTCTGTAACAGGAAAAAAAGGAAAGGAAATACGATAAATTATAATGTTATGAAAGAAAGTGAAAATAAACCTACTTCTTTTTCGGGCCAAGAGAATATATAAGAATTCAAAGAAAAAAGTATGCAATAAAATTGCTTTTGCTTAGTTGTCTTTAAAAGTCAGCCCAGTATAAAAAACAAGAAAGAATGCTATTGTCGAGTTTCCCGACTGTTAGATACCCGATACTCAGCCAACAAACTTCAAACAAAGTATTCATCCTACAAAAAGATCGAAGTTTAAGTGGCGCCATTTATATAACTGCATAGACAAAACTAGAAGCTAAGAGTGGGACGGCGGAGGCGCTGCAGAGCGTCGTCAGATAGATATGACCGAAACACGCACACGGATTTCAATACCTACAGTCTAACATGTCTCAGACGTGTTAAGTGTTTTGCGATTTGTGGGCGTTTGAAATAAACTTGAGCTGCGTAGGAAAAACTAGAATCTGCATGCCAAATCCAAATATCTAGCTTTTGTGGTTTCCAAGATTTCGACGTACATACAGACGGACAGACGGATAGACAGACGGACATGGCTAGATCGACTCGGCTATTGATCTTATAATTTATATGGTCAGAAACGCTACCTTCTTCCTGTTGCAACGAATACAATATACCCTTTTACTTTACGAGTAACGGGTACAAATATGAACATATAAATACTTAGTAGGGATTTGAACCCGGGTCCGAAATAGCTTAACAATGTTTGATATTCCCAGACTAACCCCATAGGCTAAAAATTTTATAATATTCTTTTCTAATTATAAGGTCACAATTGTTCATTTAAATAAATATTAGGGACTGTTTAGAACAAAATTTATACATTCTACAAAAATAGATTTCTATATATGTTAAAATTGATCTAAATTTAAAGCAATTTTACCTATAAATATAGAAGAGGCAGCTTAGAAAGAAATTTTTTTAAGAATTTACTATAATTACTACAAATTCTGTTTTTTAGAAAAAGGAACATATTTTTCTTATTTTAGATATTTTTTTTTAAATGTACGAAGAATAAAATGTTTCTCTATTAAAGAAAACAAGAAAGGAAACACACTTCGGCATGCCGAAGTTAATATACCCTTGCAGCTATTGCAAAAATTAAATATTCTTGAAAACATTAAAATTATGACTTACTTTAAAAACTTTGAAACTATAATGATTTTTCAGCTCAATTTTTCGATAGTTCCTATGGTAGTTATATGATTTTAATAAAATTAAAAGCGTAATTCTGAACTATCAAATTATTAATAAGTCAAAAAGAATTTTTAAAAAAAAATCTAAAAATAGAAAAGTTAAAAGTTTAAAAAAAAAATTTGTTTATTGTTTTCATGGAAACTATATGATATAGTCGTCCGATTTTATGATAATTAAACCGTAATTCTGAAATATTCAACCATTATTACTCTATGTCGAAGAACTAAAAAAAAAAAAAGCAAAGTTTTAATTTTTTGTATTTTTCTTCCGGTTGTTCCTATGGAACTATATGCTATAGTCGTCCTATCTGGCTAGTTCCAACTGATGTACTACCTGCAATACAAGAACAACTTTTGGGAAAGATTCATGCAGATAGCTTTCAAAATGTGAGACTAGTTTGCGTAGAAACGGACGGACAGACGGACATGGCTAGATGGACTCTCCTAGTGAAGCCGATCAAGAATATATGAACTTTATAGGGTCGGAAAAGTCTCCTTCACTGCGTTGCAAACTTCTGACTGAAATTATAATAAAAATTGTTTGAGTGTGGCTGAGACCTTAAAACATTTATTAAAAAAATATTCTATAAGCTATTCCCTGCACCCCCAAGTGAACCTAATTCCTGCAAGTAGAAAACCCAATAAGCAAACAGTCCTTGACATTGACGCATTAGTATTATAATTGGACATCATTTCAAGAATTAATGCAATGCTACGGAAATTTGTAGCTGGGAATTTAAATCAATAAAATCCGTAAGAAACGGATTATAAAATCAAGAAAGCGACTTTTAGCTTCGTAAATAATAAGGCTCAAAAATTATATTTCAATTTCCATTTAGTCAGTAGCCGGCTTATTTCTAGCAGAGAAAAAGGCAGCAAGCTAATTGCCTATCAGTTCCTGAAATAACAATAAACAAGAAAGCAAGCAAACTTCGGCAAGCCGAAGTTGATATACCCTTGCAGAAATTGCAGCAATTGCATAAATTGAATATTCTTGAAATCATTGCGAATATGTTTAAAAACATTGATGCTCTGCTGATTTGCAGCTCAAATATTCGATAGTTCCTATGGCATTTACATATATGATATCGTTTTCCGCTTTTAATTAAATGAAATGCGTAATTCTGAACTGTCATATTGTTAATGAGTCAAAAAAGATTTATAAAAATTTTTGTTTTTATTTCTATTGTTTGTATAGAAGCTTAATGTTATAGTCGTTCGATTTTAATGAAATTTAAACCGTAATTCTGAAATATTTAACCATTACATAATGTCGAAAAACTAAAAAAAAAATATTAAAATACAGCAAATCTATAATTTTTTTTTTTGCATTTCTTTTTCCGATTGTTCCTATGGGAGCTATATGCTATAGTCGACCGATCTGACTTATGTACTACCTGCAATACAAGAACAACTTTTGGGAAAGTATCATGCAGATAGCTTTAAAACTGAGAGACTAGTTTGCGCAGAAATATATACTTTATAGGGTCGGAAATGTCTCCTCCACTGTGTTTCAAACTCCCTCGGCAAGGGTATATAAATTTAAATGTTGGTTTTAATTATTTTTATTATCGCAGGTTTAGACATTAGAAATCCTTATTCGTGATTTGACTTACGTTTTTTTTTTTCAAACAGTTTTAAGTAAGTTCGTTTTGCGGATACAAATAAATTTGTTTCACGAAGTGATTTTATAAGTCCTTTTAGGTTTTTCACTTTGAAATATATTAAAAAAACGTTTTTATTTTCATGTACAATGGAGTTTTATTGGTTAAGTCTATATAGTTAGATTCCCAAATTTGAACTGATTTGACAATTGCATTATTCTTATGACTATAGTTTTCATCGGCGACAGCGACGCTAGCAGCGAAAGTGGACTTCGATCAAAAGATTTCGATTGGTTGAAATGGTGGTCTGATGAATGGGCTCTCAGACTGCATCTTTATTTTATTAAATTTTGATTGGTCAAAGCTTTTATGCTGATGAATGGGTGTTCATGCTGGACCATTTGTTTAAAAGTTTATAATTTGTTTATGTCTGCTGTCGTTGGTAAAAGCGTGTTAAATGTTTATAATAAGGCTGCTGATAACATACGTGGGAAATGTTCATGTCTAATGTTATGTCTGATTGATTTGAACAACTCCTATAGTAGGCACTGGAATGTTATATTTGACAAATGGAGTAATGGGATATACAGGCTGGGTGTTAGGCTTGAAGTCTAGAGCATTAGGTAATACGTCATTTACATACATCGAAGTGAAAAACTCGAGGTCATAGTTGGTTATAAATCTTTAAAACACAATTTTTTGATAACTTTCGGACCGGACACAAATAGGACAAGCCGAAATGTCTGCAGGTCACCGCAGACTCTCAGCTATCTAAACGTCTAAAACTTCTCTTAGGCTCAATCAGAAGCTTTGCAATTATGGTGCTGCCGTACACTTCTGGTTCTTGAGCTTAGATGCAGCTTTTGTCGTTAAAGCTTCTATAGTGTGTGAATGTTAAATAGCGCTAAATGCAAAGTAATAGTATTTTATCGGGTTAACCCACATGATGCCACGTGAGTTGAATAGAATTAGACATATTGATGATCTTGGCGTTCTTTTAGACCCAAAAGTTCTTCTAATCCTGAAGTATTGCTCTCCAGTTTGGAGTCTCCAATATGGTGTTCATATAGACCGAATAGAGTCTGTGCAAAATAACTTAACTGGACCTTAACTGGGATGCAAACCTAATCATAACATCTTGCCCTAGTAGTCTTCTTCTAATAAATTTACCAACTTAAGCTTATCTTAGAACGATGCTTGGTTTTACTTTTATTCGTAAACTTATCGCGAAGAAGAGGAGAGTCCCGAGTTACTGGGTCGCCCACATTTCTCTGTGCCTAACAGAATTACTCGAAACTATATTCCTCTTATTTTAAAAACCATTGTCGATCAAACTATGATAAGCATGATCCTTTTAGAGTACTATGTATAAACTATAATAAACTCTAAACTCTAAGGGCCACTTGTTTGTACTGACTTATAGTCCATCAACGTCAACATAAAAAACACTTAATTTTTACATTAGCAGCAAGTAAAGTAACCATTTGAGTTAAAAAAACACTTTTATATACCAACCCCATTCTAGAGTCTTTAGTAATTTAAATCATACCTCGTGCTCTTTAGTAACAAAAAACGATTTTATGAAATTACAATGTCGCCATTATAGTCAGTGCTCTTTTTTATTATTTAAGTCAGTATAAATAGTGATTAGATCAAAAAAAATATGAACAGTTATACATTTCATAGGCAACCGAAAATTCAAATATCTTTCAATTTGCAATCAACAAAATGCCTGAATGTTTAAATATTCAGCTTAAAATAAATTGATTCCGTTTAATGGCTAAGAGGATTTCAGTTGTTTCGTGTTACATCCACTTTATTCTCTGCACCATCCCATCCCGTCCCATTCATTCATTTTCCTTATCTGCTCTTTCCGATAAAGCATTCCTGGCTTTTAAAAATCTCACTTCCCCAGCTAATTCCTTTCAAGTTTTTGGCAAATAACCCCACACAATTGGCACTTTTAGCGCTGACAACGGACGTGAGCTGCCGCCAGTGCCAGTGCCGGATCTGGGTTTGCCTAGCGCGGTGGTTAGAAGTGGAGTTGCGTTGCTTCATTTCATGTGCAGCTCGTACGGCACGCAATTCATTTGTCCGCTCAGCCAGTCCATGCGCACCCCTACACCCATCACCCATCACCATACCAGACTGAGTCGCCAGCCACAACTAGATTTTTGGTTGGTTCGTTGCTGCTTCAGCTGCTGCTGCGGCATTAGGCAATTTGTTTGTCATTGCAATGCGTGTGTGTTTGGTGTATGTATTGAAACACTGAAAAATATAGACCTCATAATATTATGCGTTCAATTAAAAGATATAAAACTATCTTATCCTATAGTTTTTCGAAAACAACATAAATAAGCTAAAAATACGATTATTCTTATAGCAGCTATAGGATATAGACTTCCCATCTGCACCGTTTCCAAACTTGATCTGCGTATACGCATAAAAATACGATTGCAAAAGTTTCAAGTTTCTAGCCTTAAAGCCTGAACTCGGTACGGTATATTTGATATATATCGTCTGGTTCTTTATAAGGTAGTAATGTCTCCTTCACTGTGTTTCATAACTTTTTTATAATATAAAGAGTATAATAGTATAAAGAGACAATTCTCGATTACAATTTCAAATGACCATTTGTGTGTATGGTGTAAAGTGTTTCTTTTTATATGCTTCTCATTTTCCGCACAGGAAAATCAGAAACAAAATTAAAAATTAAATTAATTAGATTAGAAAGAGTATATGTTCAGCTTGAACTAAGATTTAATTTTGAACAAAATTATGTAAATGGTGAACCTTTAAGTTGTTTCACCTGGAAATAACATTTGAGACAGAGTAATTATTTTATCGAAAAAAAATTAAATAAATATGTGCATATTATTAAGAATCAATATATGTCGGCCCAGCTCAAGGATTTATCGGATTTATTTTACTCAGAACTACCCCAAGGCCCAAAATTGTTCTGAGGCTCACTTCCAAAAGAACATTGCCGAATCTATGTTCTTCCTGTAACCGCATTGTTAAAATCAGCATTGTATTTGACTGAAAAAGCGTTTTTTTGGCGAATGCTGCCAAATCTAGTGTCGTATTTGTCCGAAAAGCTTTGTCTAGGAAAATTAAATAAAGGCCTCGACAAAGTGTTCCTCCTGCATGCTGTTACACAGCACTGCCTCCAAAAGGGAAATCCGTAAATTTTACGAAACCCTCTTCTAAGTCAAAACTGGAAAAGGCCTTAGTTTTTAGTGACATACCAGTTATAAAGGTCAGTTGACATTATTTACCAGTAACCGGTTTTTTACAGTGTACACATATGTGGGTATGGGGGCGTCTCCGTTTTCTTTTTGCATGATACGTTTTGCGTAGTTGCCATCCTCCCCTGGAGGCAATCGTCAGCGATGGCTGAAGCCCAGACAAGAGATTTATGCGCTTGCCAGGCTGCAAGCAAGCAAACGGACAGCAATTAATTTGCATTCTGGTAATTAATTTTGCATTTTTCCAGTCTTTTCTTTTTTCTGTGTCTGCTGTGTGTGCTCCTTTTCACAACTTGCTTCCGTTTCTTTGGGTCCTTGCAGAATGTCATTTGCCAAATTACTGTTTGTGTTTAAAGTGCTTAAAGCTAATCAACCGTGCGCTGGCTGGGCTGCTAATAGTAACCTGTTGCTAGGGCTACAGGTAAATCAATCAGCAGGCACTCAAATGGGCCTCTTGTTTGCAAAGTACATTAATTATGCAGCTGGCTGACAAACTTTAAAACTTCAAAGGGCTAGAAAACAAGCGATCCCCAAAACCAGGTCGCACAATAGTTTAAGCTTCGGTTGCACAAAGTTTAACAGTGTTATAGTCTGATTCCTTTGGCGCAATAGTGAACATTTAAGTTTGCCTGATTCCATTGACCGACTACACCGAAGTCTGAATGGCACGAGCAGCTGATCTGGGTTTCTTTATTTTTGAGTTGTTTTAAATTCAATCAAAATTTATTAAAATCAAGAATGGAAGCCATCTTCGGCAAGCCGAAATTCATATACCCTTGCCGCTTTTTCAAAAATTAAATATTCTTGAAAACATTAAAATTATTATTTACTTGCGTATATGTTTAAAAGCATTGAAGCTATGATGATTTGCAGCTCTATTATTCGATAGTTGTTATAACAGCTACATGACATCGTTTTCCCGATATTAATAGAATAAAAAGCGTAATTCTGAACCCTTAAATTATTAATAAGTCAAAAATAATTCTTAAAAGAATTAAAAAATAAAACAGTTACAATTAAAACAAGAAAGAAAGCAAACTTCGGCAAGCCGAAGTCCATATACCCTTGCAGCTATTGCAAGAATTTAACATTTTTGAAAACATTAAAATTATTATTTACTGCGTATATGTTTAAAAACATTGAAGCTATGATGATTAGCAACTCAATTATTTGATAGTTATTTTATATATTTTTATTATTTCTATGGGAGCTATATGATATAGACGTCCGATTTTGATAAAATCTAAACCATAATTCTGAAATATTTAACCATTGCTATATGTCGAAGAACTAAACAAAAAATTAAAAAACAAAAAAGTTATAATTTTTTTCATTTATTTTTCCGATTGTTCCTATGGGAGCTATATGCTATAGTCGTCCGATTTTGATATAATTTAAACCGTAAATCGGAAATATTTTACCATTACTAAATGTCGAAGGGCTAAACAAAAAATAAAAAAACAGAAAAGTTATATATTTTTTCATTTATTTTTCCGATTGTTCCTATGGGAGCTATATGCTATAGTCGTCCGATCCGGCTCGTTCCGACTTATATACTACCTGCAATAGAAAGACAACTTTTGGGAAAGTTTCATGCAGATAGCTTTAAAACTGAGAGACTAGTTTGCATATAAACGGACGGACAGACGGACGGACAGACGGGCGGACAGACGGACGGACAGACGGACATGGCTAGATCGACTCTACTAGTGATGCTGATCAAGAATATATATACTTTATACGGTCGGAGACGTCTCCTTCACTGCGTTGCAAACTTCTGACTGAAATTATAATACCCTCTGCAAGGGTATAAAAAAAAAAAGTTATAGTTTTATTGTTTTCTTGTGAGCTATATGATATAGTAGTCCGATTTTAATGAAATCTAAACCATAATTCGGAAATATTTAATCATGTCTAAGAACTAAAAAAAATTTAAAAAACAGCAAAGTTATAACTTTTGTTCCTATGGGAGCTATATGCTGTAGTCGTCCGATCGGGCTCCTTCCCACTTATGTACTACTTTTAATACGAAGACAACTTTTAGGAAAGTTTCATGCAGATAGATTTTGAACTAAGAGACTACTTTACGTAGAACCGGACGGACTGACAGACGGACTAATGGACAGACGGACATTGCTAGATCGAATCGCCTAGTGATACTGATCAAGAATATATATACTTTATAGGGTCGAAAATGTCTCCTTCACTTCAAACTTCTGACTGAAATTATAATACCCTCTGCAAGAGTATAACAACAAAACAAAAAAAAAGTTTAGAGAAATATAAAAAATAAAGATAGGACCGTGTAACATGGTTTGTTAGTTCAAGGTGGAGGACATTATTTTTGTCGATAACAACGTAATAAGAGCAGTTGGAAAAGGTTAAGTGACAGTAAAAACAGATTATTGAAATCTGAGGTTGCAGAATGTTTTGTACACATCAGTTAATTGCGCAGTTTCCCGAGGTTATACTGTAACTTTTTGAAAATACTTTGCGATTGTGCACCAAAACAGAGAAGAAGTTTAGAAAGCGCAACTCGCGGAGTTGCAATCAATAAATAAGTTGATTTTTTATTATTAAAAAATGCATATTTTTAAATGTGCACTCGGGTTGACAGAATTGTCCCCTCACCTTTTGAATCATTTCTAAAACAAGAAAGAAAGCAAACTTCGGCAAGCCGAAGTTCATATACCCTTGCAGCTATTGCAAGAATTAAAAATTTTTGAAAACATTAAAATTATGATTTACTTGCGTATATGTTAAAAAACATTAAAGCTATGATGATTTGCAGCTTAATTATTGGATAGTTATTTTATATATTTTTAATATTTCTATGGGAGCTATATAATATAGTCGTCCGATTTTGATAAAATTTAAACCATAATTCTGAAGTATTTAACCATTGCTATATGTCGAAGAACTAAAAAAAAAATTAAAAAACAGCAAAGTTATAATTTTTTTCAATTATTTTTCCGATTGTTCCAATGGGAGCTATAGCTATAGTCGTCCGATTTTGATGAAATTTATATCGTAAATCGGAAATATTTAACCATTACTAAATTTTGAAGAACTGAACAAATAATTAAAAAACAGCAAAGTAATAATTTTTTTTCATTTATTTTTCCGATTGTTCCTATGGGAGCTATATGCTATAGTCGTCAGATCCGACTCGTTCCGACTTATATACTACCTGCAATAGAAGGACAACTTTAACAACTGAGAGACTAGTTTGCGTAGAAACGGACGGACAGACGGACGGAGAGACGGACATGCCTAGATCGACTCTGCTAGTGATCCTGATCAAGAATATGTATACTTTATAGGGTCGGAAACGTCTCCTTCACTGCGTTGCAAACTTTGGACTGAATTTATAATACCCTCTGCAAGGGTATAAAAACGGCATCCACAAAAATATTGGCTCAGTAGCATATGACAATAAGACCTCGTAGCAAGCAGTGGAATGTTAGATTGCGTTACAAAATTACAGTTTTGCGTTGGAAACGAGAAGGACGCAATGGAGCTATGCACAGTGGTTCCGTCAGAGGCCAAAAATCAAAAAATTTTATGACATATTTTTTAAGCAAAATGTATCAAAATTGTCTCTTAAAAGTCCAAACTTCTCTTTGGCATACCGGATTTTACAAGAAATCTAACGGTACTTTCTAAAAATAGATTTGCAATCGTGAACACGTGTTCATTTTGGCAACGCAGCTGCGCTTTGGAAGTTATTTCTCTCTTTCAATTCGCCCTTTAAAGTGATCAGACGTAAGCTGCAGTGCTCCGATTTGAATAATTTAACATGAATTATGAAATTGAAGGTATTTACTTTAAATTGAGATATTAATAATTAACTTTCCTGAAAAAGTTTTTTCGTAAAACTAATTTCATCGAATAACCCTTTTTGTGTATTTTTTAAAGTATATTTTATGTTTAGTTAGACTTTTTAGTTATGTTCCAAGAAAACCCAGAACTTGGTTTGTATGTTTTTGTGATCGTCTTATTTTAGGTTACTAAATATTTTAAAATTAGCTGCCGAAATTTGCCGATGTGTGTTTTCTACTAATATTACTAAAGCAGTTAAAGGTGAGTCTTTGCTTATTGTGCTGTTGCGCTTTTGCGCTGTTGCTTTGTCTTCGTCTTTAGTGGTTTGTGTTTTTGCAAAAATATTAATTTGTAAATTATTATTTAAATTTTGATTTTGGATTTTGATAGGTGCATCGCAAAATGTGTTTTTCCACGTCTGCATATTTTTAATATGTGGTGCACAGGTAATGGAACCAACGCCGAAAAAATGAGGAAATTGATTTCCGATGTGCAAGCGGATATTGAAAACAACGGCTACATTATTCCAGAGTTGAGCGAAATATCCAATAAAATTGAGAACCTCTGCAAAACAATTGTAACTTTTTGGAAAAATTACAAACGGACAAAATCTGCAGTTATTAAATATCAATCTGGATGGCTTAATACAAAAGAATCAATTTCAATAAAACGCCCCTATTGCAAATCAAATCAAATAGAGGAAAGTGCTCATCGGGGCCGTCCTAAACTTGAATTTGAGGAGGCTTCAGAGAGAACAAAGCGACGACGTGTAGGTCAGCTCATTAAAATAGATGAATCCGCTGTTTCTTCTCTACGTAATGATGATCGAAATCAAAATTTCCTGCCGGCAGATCCCATGGAAGTTATTTCGCTTTTAATGGAGACCTCCATGACGAAGCACCAATATTTGCTGATAAGAAACTTTGTAAATACCAAAATATCCTTTGAATTTTTTCCCAGTTACCAAAGATTACTAAGTCTCAAAAAAATAAGATACCCTGATGGTATTTATATAGACGAATCTCGTGCGGAAGTCGAACTACAAAGCTTACTAGACAATACGGCATCTAGTATAATAGAGCTTCAAAACAACATCATTGAAACTATGCCTGAAAATATAGTTACGAATTTAACTTTAATTGGAAAATGGGGCTTCGATGGAAGTACAGGCCATAGCGAGTATAAGCAAAAGTTTTCAAACGGTGATTTGGACGACAGAAGCTTATTTGTAACATCCTATGTACCTCTCCAACTGGTTACTCAAATAGATAACACAATAATTTGGAAAAACCCCCGGCCATCATCGACTCGTTACTGTCGACCAATAAGATTTCAATTTAAGAAAGAGACCGCGAAAGTGTCGAAAGACGAAGCAGAATATTTTGACGCAAAAATTAAACAATTAAAGCCAAAAGAATTAAGCGTCTTTAATAAAAAAGTTGTTATTACCCATAGCTTGCATCTTACAATGGTTGATGGAAAGGTGTGCAACGCAATCAGCGAATCATCCTCGGCAACGTGTTATATATGTGGAGCAAAGCCAACAGAAATGAACAATATACAAAAATGTTTGAGTAAAGAAGTTCGCCCAAGATTTTACGAATTTGGCTTATCTCCACTACATTCTTATATACGCTTCTTTGAATATTTTTTACATATTTCATATAAGCTAGAGGTCAAAAAGTGGCAAGTACGCGATGAAGAAAAGAAGATGCAAGTATTGAACAGGAAGAAACACATTCAGGAGGAATTTCGCGAAAAAATGGGAATACTAGTGGACAAACCTAGAGATGGAGGTAGAGGATCTTCAAACGACGGAAATATCGCAAGGAAATTCTTTTGTAATGCAGATTTGAGCTCCGAAATAACAGGAATCGATGCATCTTTGATTCACAGATGTGCAACATTATTGCAAGCCATGGCATCGGGATTCAAAATTAATGTGGAGAAATTTGAAAATTACGCGCTGGATACAGCCAAATATCTTATAGCTGCATATCCATGGTACTATTTACCGGCTACCGTCCATAAGGTCTTAATTCATGGTTCAGCTGTAATAGAGTATGCATTAGTGTCGATAGGAGAGCTTTCAGAGGAAGCAGCAGAGTCCAATAACAAGGAACTAAAAAAATGTAGACTTCAACACAGTCGGAAAGTATCTCGTACTTTAACAAACACAGATGTCATGAACTATTTATTATTGCGTTCAGATCCATTTTTAACAGGACAGAGACAACTTCCTAAAAAAGATAGGTCGAGTTTGCTTACATCTGTCTACGAATTACTTGACCATAGCTATGGACCGCTGCCTATGCGCTTATTAAGAACTTCCTCGGTAGTCCAGAAAACTGTTCAGATGCAGTTGTTAAGGAATTTGTAGGCATTATGCCCAAATTCAGGGTTCTAGCTGTTTGTGATGTTTCGTAATTGTATTTTATGTTTAAAATCACTTTTATTGTTTTTATTCATTTACTTTTCACTTACACTTTTAGCTGGAACAGGATTTCAACGAATTGTATCCAAATCGTCATTCTTGTCTAACGACAAAGTGCGAGGAAACAGTCCCTAAACTGCGTCTTATTTATGCACTTATGTGAAGGAGAAGTTTTATAAAAAACCTTTTAAGTTCTTATGAAAAATCTCTTAGTCCAAGTAAGTACACTTATAGAAAAAATCAAGAATTTCGATGTCAGATCAAGAACGAACGATGTCAAAAGTAGGGTAAATTCGAATTTTTTTGATTCAAGAACGAAAGACTATATTCAAGAACGAATTATTCAATCCCGAAGTTCTATATTTAAGAACGAACGTCATCAGTCCAAGTACTCCAAAGTGCTTGAAGAAAGTGCGAAAGATATTGGTTTGAGTAAGAAAAATTCTTTATTCAAGTATTAAAGTGTCACAGTTTAAGTTGCGCAAGTGAACAAATTAAGTATAAAAAACGTTCGTTTAAGCATGAACAGTTCTTAATTTAAGTACGAATAGTTTTAATTTAAGTCAGAAAAATTCGTAGTTAAAGAATGAATACTCTCATTTTCAATAACGAATTATGAATATTTTTAATTTAAGAACAAATCATTTTTTATTCAAGAAATCAATATTTATTTGGAGAATAAACAATTATTTTCTTAAGTACAAAACGTTTTTATCTTAAGAATATAATTTCATAATGAAAGTATTTCAGTATTACATCTGAATCACTTCTTAATATTTAAAAGTACATCTTTTGTATTGTATATTTTGACATACATAAGAACAATTTGTCTTAAGAAGCTTATACATATTTAATACGAACAAGAGTTTTATCATTATTTACAGGATATAAATGCAAAGGAGCAGTGTCGAATTCACTTAACTTTCTAATACAATACTCATTAGCAGAGCCAATTACGTATGCGAGAAAATGTTTATCAAAGTTTGTAATTCCAATTTGTTGGCACATAACGTAAGCTTCGTTGTTGTAGACAGTAAGGAAATTAATTTTAAATATATCAAAGTCACTTTATATGACACCAAGTAGTAATTGTTTTGTACCGAGTTCCTTTACAAATTAAGATATCATACAAATGGAATTTGTTGCAGTCCGAAGACTTTTCCTTTAACAAATTATTAAAATTATTAAATTACTGTTGATGGCTTCCTCAACTATTGCGTTGATCAGCCAGATTCTATCCACCTCAACAAGATTCCCTTTATTCCCTTTTTCCATGCTCCTTCGCCTCTATAATCGAACGAATGCTCTGCAACAAAAATAAATTGTTCATTTTATATATTCAAAATTAAATTTTCTAAATAAAATAGTGTGTTAACAACTACTCTAAAAAATGTCTATTATTAAACTTACATTTTTTTCTCTCCAAATTGTAAGCTTCCGCTTGAACAGCATACGCAGTCCCAATTGGGGAACTGCTTCCTTTAGCTTTAAGCTTCCTCTGTCACACTTTCTAATAGTGACAAAGTCATTCCAGCTTCTGTATGAAATTAATATAAGAACAATTAAAATGATTTTTCTAAGAAGCAAATACCAATACACGAACTAAAAAAAACAGCAACAAACAGCAAACGTATGCATGTACATATGTGCACGCGAATTTACAGTTCTTTTTAACTCCTTCTTTTTTACTAAGAAAAAAATTGCAACTGTACCGCACTGAGTTCCGAAAAAGAGGAATAGAAAACAAAAAGGAACGGTAAAGCGCTTGTCGGAGGAGATCTATTGTTATAATTCTAAGTTTTGAATTTGAATTTAACGTAACTGAAATTATGTAGCAACCACACACGGTTGCATTTAACATTTTACCAACACTGCGCCACGCATAACATTCTGTAAACTTAAACCATTGGGCGATTTTCTTTCCATTGTTTTTACGCGATGTTTTTAAAGTAAGGCAGCTTTGCGATCGATTAGCCCAAAGATATCGACCGATAGCACTGGTGTGTATCGATATACACAAATGTGCTCGATTGTATAAAACTAACGTATAATCGTACGACTGCTAGTGAAACAATGCTTAATTTATAGATTTAAATGTTTTTTTTTTATAATTCTGATATTATTTATAGACATTATAATCAGAATTAAAGCTATAAAATATATTTCCTCTGTGTATTAAAAAAAAATTTCAAAATATTATTATCAAGTATTATTCTGTACACGTTCGTCCTAAAAATTTTAAGAATTATTCGGCCGATTTTCAAGAACGTTCGTGCTAAAATTATTCGTTCTACTTTTTTCTGGGCGTAGGTCTTATAATATTATTTTGTTTATTATCGTAGGCTCAATAGTCTGAATTGTATTCATCCTTTTGCACGCGGTTATAAGACCATCACACCGGAATATCTAAATCTATGTTAAGAAAATCGGTTCAATACTATTTTGCAATTCTTTACGCCAATACGAAAAACATGGTTTTGAAAAAATGCCGTTTAAAGTTTACGGTCAAAAAAAAAGGAACCTAAGCGCCAAAAACTGTCAAGTACCATATCTTCCATAATTTTTAAGATAGGCTTTTAAAATTATGCCAGAATAAGCTAATTCTTATTGATTAAGACAATAAAATAAAATCAATTTTTTGAAACGTCTTCGGGTACTTCCCCCCTTAAAACCTAGTGCTCATATCGACGAACAGTTACGCCAGCGCAAATAATTTATTCTTTCTTGTGTAACAGAAGTTTTCTTCTTAAGCCTAGTACTCAGATCGACGAAAACCGTTCGCCGCATATGAGAGAGAACGAGAAAAACTTTCCACATTGCCTTTTGCACGTCGGTACTCAGATCGACGAAAACAATACTAGAAATGTTGCCAGACGTCTGGGATAAACTCTCGATGAATGTTTATCAGGCCCTGGCGAAAAGAATAAAAAATTTATTCGTTGGTGTTGTTGATGGAGGGAAAAACGGCAAAAACACGAAAAAGACGCGTACCTGCCACCATTATAATACCAAATTTAACTCTGGCGTCGTTTATATAAACGGAAAACAATTCAAGCTTAGGCCGTCAGCTTGCAACTATATTTAATCACTGGAAATGAATATGTAATATTTAACAATGTAAATTGTGAATAACATTCTTTATAAATTTATTCAGCTATATTTTGGACCGGTTCAACAAAAGTGGCATATAAAAGAATCGGGAATGTTTAATCGCCGACATTGTATTATTTTAGAATATATTTTGCTGAGTTTTTTGGGATTTTTCGTTCATTTTTTGGTCCAACTCAAACCTCAAAGAAATTAAATTTTTTATGCCAGAGAAATCTGGCAACGCTTTCCAATTTTCTGGTATTTTTTTTAAGCCTAGGCTTTAAGCCTAGTACTCAGATCGACAAAATCCGTACGCCAGCTATGAGAGAGAGCTAGAGGCAAATAACCGGCGTACTCAGATTGACGAATAGTTACGTCAGCGTTTATTCTTTTTTAGTGTGATTGAAGTTTTGGTCTTATTGTCTCACTGTCAGTCTGATGGGCTTATTTACCAACAGAAACCAATTCAAATTAAGCCCGCCAACCTGCAAATATATTTAATCATTGTCAATACTGTCAATGTATATGTAATACTTAATAATATAAAATTATGAATTACAATCTTTATAAATGTTTTCAGAATTATTTTGGGACGCGTTCAACAAAAGTGGCATTTGAATAAATCGGGATACGCCAGCGTTTATTCTTTCTAGTGTGACAAAAGCTTTGCTCTTATTGTCTTACTGTCAGTCTGATGGGCTTATTAACAAACAGAAACCAGTTCAAAATAAGCCCGCCAGCCTACAAATATATATACTGTCTATGTATATGTAATATTTAACACTTTAAAATTATGAATAACAATCTTTATAAATGTTTTCAGAATTATTTTGGGGCGCGTTCAACAACAGTGGCATTTGAATAAATCGGGAATATTTTGTCGTCAACATTTTATTATTGTTGAACATTTTTCGGAGTATTTTTGTTTTTTTCCGTCCACTTTTTGATCCGACAAATTAATTGCTTTACAAATCTTAATTTTTAAGATTATTAATTTTTATCTTAAATAATAAGGTATTATTATTTATCATGTTATTTAAAGCATCAACATCGTTTAAAGGAATTAGATAGAATGGGCACAAAAAGTTTACGTACACTTTGCACTTAATCTTCATATAAAATGTTCGTAAGCTGGATTTGCCCACTGTATATATCTGTAAGTATGCCGAAGTCAATTGCGACCAACAGTACTCCTTCCATAGATTTAGGGCCCACCTCAAAAGGGTACATATAATTACTTCAAGCGACAACAATGTTGAATATGATATAATTGTAGATTTAGACGACATCCGTAGTTGAGTACTAATATATGTTTTGAAATGCATACTGTATTTAACATCAATAATGAAAAACAACATAAAAGGCGGCATCATATAAATTTTTCGATCTGCCTGCTGCAGTATTCTTAGTACAAACAAAGACCACATTAAACAAGAAAGAAAGCAAACTTCGGCAAGCCGAAGTTCATATACCCTTGCAGCTATCGCAAGAATTAAATATTTTTGAAAACATTAAAATTATGATTTACCCATTGCTATATGTCGAAGAACTAAACAAAAAATTAAAAAACAGCAAAGTTACAATTTTTTTTCAATTATTTTCCGATTTTTCCTATGGGAGCTATATGCTATAGTCGTCCGATTTTGATGAAATTTTAACCATAATTCTGAAATATTTAACCATTGCTTTATGTCGAAGAACAAAACAAAAAATTAAAAAACAGCAAAGTTATAATTTTTTTCAATTATTTTTCCGATTGTTCCTATGGGAGCTATATGCTATAGTCGTCCGATTTTGATGAAATTTAAACCATAATTCTGAAATATTTAACCATTGCTATATGTCGAAGAACTAAACAAAAAATTAAAAAACAGCAAAGTTATATTTTTTTCAATTATTTTTCCGATTGTTCCTATGGAAGCTATATGCTATAGTCGTCCGATCCGGCTCGTTCCGACTTATATACTACCTGCAATAGAAAGACAACTTTTGGGAAAGTTTCATGCAGATAGCTTTAAAACTGAGAGACTAGTTTGCATATAAACGGACGGACAGACGGACGGACAGACGGACGGACATGGCTAGATCGACTCTACTAGTGATGCTGATCAAGAATATATATACTTTATAGGGTCGGAAACGTCTCCTTCACTGCGTTGCAAACTTCTGACTGAAATTATAATACCCTCTGCAAGGGTATAAAAATATAAGGCCATTCATGAATATAATTCATTTTGTAAATGAAGTTATTTCAAAGAAAGGGTCACTCACTTCGAATACAATATTGTTTTACCGAAATTTTGTTTATATTTTCAATTCACGCAGGCGTTGATTACGTTTGTGGGTGTATAACACCCGTACTACTGCAGCGTCTACTTTCCAAATTTATTTGTGGCTGCCTATTCTAAACAAACAAATATGGAAGCGAGGTTTTTTTGAAACCTTTCGTGGATGTTTTAAAAAAAAACATCATCAAAACAGATTCGATTTTTTTACAATTGAAGGTCCTAAGAAAGTATACATTACTCTATCGAATATATTCCTTCTAGTATTTTACTATCGGGTATCGGCTTCTGTCAATTTTCTTCATTCATTGTTCATTGGAATCGTCGTACGTTTGGCCTGCTCGTACTTTAGTTAAATCGTATAGTTAAAAAAATGAGCAAGGAAGGAGGCTAACAATGTAGTGTTATAATGGGGTTATGACACTACAATGTTGGCCTCATTCATTGCTCATCCCCGAGCTACTGGGTCAACCCAATTTCTTTGTGCCTAATGGAATTACTAGGATTGATTTCCAACGTCATCTTTCTGATCCAATAGCCTTTTTTTGATTCCTTTCAAAAATGCACGACAGCCGCTAATAACATTGCGATGCACTTATTAGAACATGTTAATAATAGTTTTATTGCAGACTTATTGTGCCTGTACTTCCACTTAATGGGCACTTGTTAGTAAAAAAAAAATATATCTTGTTAGCAGTATATTGGAAGCTGTATAGATCAAGTGGATATAAGATGTGACTATTTAATAATTTAATAATAATAACACTTATGTTCCATTCCGATGTTCCAATAATGTAGAATAAGTAGTAAGGACTATGTGAAGATCAGAATAGGGTAACACTTGAATTAAGAGAGACAATTGGAAGCAGACGTGAAAAAGCTAAGCTGAACAGCAATTAAATAAAAATAAAACTCAAGAATTGAAATAAATAATATAAACCTGCGTCAACAACTTCAGAAGTGGGATAGTCCCATTAATACATTCGCCTACATAGCCATACCTGAGAGCACACATTTTTTTCCGCTTGTATAATTACGACGCCATTCTGAAATGGACAAGACACAAATTGGTGAGTGGCTACAAGCCAACGAAATCGAGTTCCCTGCAAGTGCAACTTTTAAGGCAATTGTGCAAGCTCGCTTTGATGCTGGATACCAAGAAGTGGCTGAAATCCCAGAAAGTATTAGAGGAGCAGAACTCCAAAATGGAAGTATTAAGCCAAGGAGCCGCTACCGAAGGCATCCAGACATTGGAAGAAGAAGAAGCACTGCTTGACGCCGCCATAAGGGTTGCTGAGAAGAAGAAAATATTTGCCGGATTGATGAAAAACGTCGACAAAACGACAGATGACCTCCAAATGGTGAAGCACCTCGTGAGCCCGTTTTCTGCTACTGAAAATGAGGAAGCCCTTAAGTGGATTTTGAATTTTGAGAGAGTCTGCAGAGATATCAACACATGTACAAATTTTCAACTGCGCTGCGTACGAATGTTGATGAAATCGGGTACAGATGCCGACTTGTTTGTGAGTGTTGATCGATCGAACACTTACGACGAATTTAAGACAAATTTCATAAAAACATTCGGTCGTGGAAGCTCAACTGCTGATATTGTATTGCTACTTAAGGAAACCATGTTCAACCCCGCGAAGAACACCGTTATGGGATACATACTTCTGATGGAGGAAATTGCTATGCGTGCAAATATTGACGAAAAATTGACAGTGCAGTTCGTCATTGATGGTTTTCGCGATCGTTCAGCCAATATCGCTATATTGTACACAGCAACAACAATCGCACAATTGAAGGAATTGGCTTGGAAGTATGGCAATCTAAGGAAGAAGTCACACAATTTTCCTCAACGCATGGAAAATACTGGAGGAGATCGGAAAACAGTCCGGTGCTACAATTGCTCTGCTTATGGGCACTACGCTTCGTCGTGCACTGCGCCGAAACGCGAGAAGGGATCTTGTTTCCGTTGTGGATCCCTCCAACATATGCTAAAGGATTGTCAGCAGAAGCCAGCAAGTGATCCGAGAGTGGTGGGAGCAGCCAACAACCAGCCGATACGAGATGACGAAGAGGAGCCTAATATGTTTATTCCGATTTTTAACCAGGTAGGAGTATATTTTTACACTGATTGCCAACATAAGCCTAACGTAACTCTTCTGTCTGCCATGTTCGATACGGGAAGCGCCATTAATTTAATTCAGCACTCTGCGATTCCTTATAAAAACTTTAGTAATATACTGGTCCCGACGAATTACTATGGAGTTAATGGATTTAAAATTAAAACATTCGGAAAAATTTTTGTCAGGCTCGTTTTTCAAAACATAGAAGAAGAAATTTCATTTTTTGTTGTACCCAATAATTATGTTTCAACTAATGTTCTGTTAGGCCGTAAGTTTTTTGAGAAATTTGGAATAAAATTGATTTCTAAGGATAAGGTAAAAGAAATTGTAGAAGTGAATTTATTTAAGGATAGTGAACCATTGAAAATAGTGAGTATTGAACCAATAAATAGACTTCAGAATAGTGAAACATATAGAGACAGTGACCATTTAGAAAGCAGTAGAGATTTTGAAGAGTTGTATATAGAAAATGAAATAGTTAGTGACGACAGCATTCCGTATATATATAGTATTGATGTATTTCAGGATGATGAAAGTTTTGACATTGACCCGAAGTTAAGTGATGAAGATCGAAGCGAACTCAGTGAAATAATAAGATTGAATTACTTATGTTTATCTAACATCCCAGCGATCCAACATAGTTATGAAATGAGGCTAAGACTTAAGTCTGAAGAACCGGTACGCACTGTACCAAGAAGACTGTCGTATCAGGAGAAGAAAGAAGTAGATTCAAAAATTGATGAGTTATTGAAAAAAGGATTCATAAGAGAAAGCAATTCACCCTATAGTTCCGCTATCGTTCTTGTTAAGAAAAAATCTTGAGAAAAGCGTATGTGTGTAGATTATAGACAACTTAATAAGATAACCGTTCGAGACGGATACCCCCTTCCCCTCATAGATGACTGCTTAGAGAGATTAGAAGGAAATAAGTATTTTACATTGTTAGATTTGAAAAATGGATATCATCAAGTGAAAGTAGCAGAAAGTTCCGTGCAGTATACAGCATTTGTAACACCTTCCGGTCAATATGAATATACAAGAATGCCTTTCGGACTCATGAATGCACCCGCAGTATTTATGAGATTTATTAACTTTATTCTACAACCTTTGATTCGCGAAGGAAATGTAGTAGTTTATATAGACGATATTGCTATAGGCTCGAAAACATTGAACGAACATTTTAAGATTGTAGGAAGAGTATTACGAATTTTAGCAGAGTACCGATTGGAAATTAAAATAAATAAGTGCCAGTTCGCTTACAAAAGCATTGAATTTTTAGGGTATACACTGAGTGAAAAAGGAATAAGTCCGAATTATGAGCACACATCAACTATTAAACATCTTCCGATACCAAAAGATCGCCATGGAATGCAGAAATGTTTAGGACTATTTTCTTACTTTAGGAGGTTTATTCCGGCATACTCAAAAATAGCAAAGCCATTGCAAGAGCTCACAAAATCAGGTGTTAAGTATGAACTTAGTGAGGATTGTATAAAAACTTTTGAATATCTTCGTGACAAATTAATTTCATCTCCCATATTATCCTTGTACAACCCAAATCGAGAGACTGAATTGCATTGCGACGCAAGTAGCGAGGGATTTGGAGGAATTTTGTTGCAAAAGCAGGATGATAATAAGTTTCACCCAATAGCCTATTTTTCACAAAGAGCAACAAAACTAGAAGCTAGATATGAAAGCTTTAAATTGGAAACATTAGCTGTAGTTTATTCATTACGAAAATTCAGAATATATTTAGAAGGAATTCCGTTTAACATAGTAACAGATTGTAATGCAGTAGTTTTGTGCCTAGGGAAAGGACGCCTTAACTCGAGCATTGCCAGATGGGCTTTAGAATTGGCTAATTACAATTATACCCTTAAGCATCGTAGTGGAAAATATATGACTCATGTTGATTCATTAAGTAGATACCCTTCAGCCTTAAATGAGAGTTTTGAATATGAACCAGTAGTGAATATCCAAAATAGTGACAACAAAGATCAAATAGTTTCAGTAATTGACAGTGACGACATCAACCTTCAGCTTCAGATAACGCAAAATAGAGATAGTATTATAGTGAAATTGAAAGAACAATTAGAACAAGGAAGTGTGAAGAACTTTATATTAAGCGATGGAATTGTTTATAGATTAGGTGAGAATGATATTGAATTGCTATATGTACCAGCTGAAATGGAATCCCATATAATAAGGAGGGTTCATGAAAATTTATGTCATTTAGGTTCCGAGAAGTGCTTAAAAGAAATAATGAGACACTATTGGTTTCCGAACATGAAAGCTAAAATAGATGCATTTATTGGAAATTGCTTAAAGTGTATCATGTTTACGGTACCCACACATGCGAATAATCGAACACTTCATAATATACCTAAGCGACCAATTCCGTTTGATACATTACACATAGACCATTTTGGACCTTTACCTTCAGTTATATCGAAAAAGAAACATTTGCTAGTAATTATTGATGGATTTACCAAATTTGTTAAGTTGTATCCAGTGAATTCAACGAGTACAAAAGAAGTCAACATGTGTTTTTCGAAATATTTTCAATACTATAGTCGACCACGTAGAGTTGTAAGTGATAGAGGTACATGTTTTACGTCATTAGAATTTGCCAAATTTTTATTAGAAAATAATATCGAACACGTTAAGGTAGCAACTGCGTCACCTCAAGCGAACGGACAGGTGGAGAGAGTAAATAGGACAATAAAAGCGATGCTGGCCAAGATAACTGAACCAATTAAGCATGAAGACTGGAGCAAACTTTTAGATAGGGCCGAATATGCCATTAATAATTCAATGCATTCAACTACAAAGGAATTACCCTCAGTATTATTATTTGGAGTTCAGCAGAGAGGTTGCAATATTGACGCATTAACAGAATACTTTGATGATAGAAATGATATACCACAGAGTAATTTAGAAAATGTGCGTAAGAATTCTTCAGATAAAATAGAACAGTGCCAGAAAAGGAGCAAAGAATATTTTCAAGAAAAAATCATAAAGATCATATATAATTTGAGGAAGGCGATTTTGTTGTAATGCGAAACATTGACACCACAATTGGTACAAACAAAAAGTTTGTACCAAAAAGTACAAAGGACCATATATCGTTAAAAAGATATTGCCAAACGATAGATATGTCATAAGTGATATTGAAAATTGTCAAATTAGTCAAATTCCCTATGAAGGAATTGTAGAAGCATGTCGGATACGAAAATGGGCAGATTGGCGTAATCAGTGTGAAATTAACTCCTAATATATGCTAAATTAATTTAATTATATATCATAACTAGTCAAAATTATTACTAACTAAAACATATAATATTAA
>NW_024545837.1:0-12487 GCF_018152505.1 Drosophila elegans | reverse complement strand
TCGGATCATTTGGTGCTTTGATGCATGGACGTACTAATTTTTTAACCGCCTCCGACTCTTCTTAAACCAACCTCGTCAATACAGGAGATAATGATACTATACGGGTTTTCTTGTTCACCCGTTTTACTTAACGTTGTAGTTGTTATGAATTCTCTAGAAACTCTATTTGATGTGTGGTATAGTTGTGGGCTCTCTGTGGTTACAGTTGACGTTGTTTTCTGTTTGGTTGGTGGCAAAAACGCAACTTATATGTCAATTTTTTACTCGCTTTGCAATTTATGGAATGAATTGCTGTGCTTGCAGGTATAGAGTTCTTGTCCAATTATGTTTGCTGAAATTTGCAAGCTTATACATTTTTGATTTCTTTCCAGATCGCTAGGACTGAAGGACGGAGGGGGTGGGCCATTGGCTTGTTGACCCGTGCAAAAGAGGGGTCTGTAGAACCACAGATTATGATCGCCTAGTTTGCTGGAGAGGTGATAGGAAATCTGCTGCTTTGTTCGCCGATGATACGTTCTTGACTTGTTACTGCCAGAATTTTGGCAATTCTATTAGCACAAACGTATGGTATGTTGATGCCCCTGCAATAATCCGTGTCAATACCACCATGGAATCACTTCAGAAGTATCCTGTAATGCAAGAATTCAAGGACATGTCCGATCTGACCCTGTCGGTGAGTTTGGCTCCTAACACCGCAGCACTCAGTTCCAATCGAGGCAGCGTCTGCTGCTGAAACCTGGTTGTTTTTGTAATTTGCACAAATTTAAATTGCCGCCCCATATTGGTGTTGTTATCCCAATTAATATGCGAGACTGGTCAAAGTGAGCTATCATGCGCTTTATCGATTTCAAAATTTGTTTGTTAATAGATCTGAGGCAACTTTGATATGGGGTCTGCTGCACCTTAGGGGCTACTCGGGACTTCGAGCAGAGTAGTAAAACTGAAACCTGGTTGTTTTTGAATTTGCACAAATTTAAATTGCCGCCCCATATGCTCATTCCGATGCATCAACAAAGGTGTGGAGCTCTTGAGTCACTGGAATTTCTCTTTTAAAGACATATTCATTATAATTTACCTTGTCGTCAATGCTAACGTCGCTTACAATGTCCTCTTTTGAAATTCCTTCTAATATTTTTGTGTTGTTTGAGAACCATTTGCGGAGCTTGTACCCAACTGGAAGTTGAATTTTATTCAGTTCATCGCGAACCTGAATAATTTCATCAACTGTATCTCCTCTTGTGAGACAGTCGTCCACGTTAAAGTCATCTCGAAGCGTGGCTTATCTCAACGGATACTTATCCTTTCGTAACCGCGCTAAATGGTTTAAACATTTTGTTGCTAGAGACATAGCAGATGTAGTTCAATACGTTACCGTCTTAAGGCGATAAAATTTAATCTCTTTCGATTGGTCCCTTTTCCAGTCTATTAGCTGATGAAACTGGTCGTTCGGACTTATGCAGACGGTACATGTTTTTGCCATAAAAACGTACTTGTGAGTTCTGAATCGTATTAATTTCTTGATTAGGATGCTCTAGACAGTTGGACCAGCACGCAATTTGTCGCTTAAAGACTTGTCTCTTGATGTCTTGCATGATGCGTCGAATTTAGTAGTGGTGCTGTCGGGGTTTTAAAACGAAGTTATGTGGAATGAAGTAATGCTCCTTGGGGAAATGTATTGGACACTCTTCATGTGACCTAATTTTTCATACTCTGCCATGAACTCGACGTAGCCTTCCCAAACTTCTGATGTAGTCCTCCGTTCAAGTGCGAAAAACCCTTTGGTTGTAATATCTCTCGTCTCTCTGAGACGTGTTCAAAAATATGTTTTTTTTATTAAATTGTTTGTCTCTTTTATGAATTTATTGCGCATACGGTAGAAGAATTGACGGTAGATTATACTATTTCTGCTACGATCTAGCAAAACTTTGTGTTTTGCAGGATCGGACCCTTGGGTGGGACGCGTTTGTATATTTTCCAGGTTGGTCAATGTTTGGATCAGCCAATGCGTATTCCTTTGAATATCTTCGTGTTTTCCCAAAAATAATGGTTGGACTGGTTGATCCGCTATTATATAGGGTAATAAAATTGCTTCAATTTACTGTGTTAAACCACCATACCACCGTAAACTGCAGAGGGATAGCGAAAACAGAGTGAGACAGAAAAGCCTGCAATACCGAACGACTGACAACGCTGTACTGAAGTTTTGAATAATTACATTTTTCTTGAAATCTATTGTCTGCGTTTGCAATCGATTAGGAACCCCTGTTACAATGACCTCCTGTTGAGCCCATGAGGGGAACCTGTGAAGTTTACATAGAGATTTCAGCGACATGTAGAGTGTAAATAAAATCCGTTAGACAGCGGTTGCGGTAGTTCGGCAAGCTCAACGAGTCAGCGCAAGGAACCCGATACATAAGCGCATCTACCTTTGTGATCACGTTCGTATATAGGATTTTTGAGTGAGCAAGTCGTGTGAGAGGCAAGCTTTTTTAAAGGTAAGTAGTTGGGGTGTGCATTGCGAAAAATTTGACTTTACACTAGCTAACATGGCTTCCGATTCTGAGCTTCACACTCTGGACAAATTAGTAAGTATGCAAACAGATCGTCACCAAGCTCTTAAATCCGTTTTTAAAATTTTATGAAAGATCCGCAAGCGAGGAAAACGCGAATTTATCTTAAAAGAGACTGGAACTAGTTGAGAACGGCTTTTCGAGGGACTCATGCGTTGCAATGATTCCTTTACGAGCCTTATACACAAAAACTCCTACCTAAGCGACATCCAAAAAATTGAATTTTCTTAAAGAGTCGCTCCCGATAGGCCGTAATAATGTCATCCGTGAAATGCAGCTTACAGATGGGAACTATGCAGTGGCTTGGAGCACAATGATTAATAGGTACAACAATACTCGACTAGTTTTCTCTCACCATATGAACACAATCTATTCACTGCCCAGGCAACAAAAGGATAATACTGAATCCATACGTTCGATGTTAAGCTCGGTGAATGTTTGCATGGATGGGGAATGTCAGCACTGGTTGGCACCTTACGTAGCATCGAAATTTCCCAAGGAGACACACAACGCTTGAGAACATCGTCAAGGTAGCAATTCAACGGTTTCATCTTACAAAGAGTTATTTCTGAACGATCGGCTAGTCATAATGAATGGGTTCGAAAATCGAAACTTGTCTTTCGACTCCAATACTTCCCCAAGTTCGACAGATCATTCCAGGCGTATTCGACTGAATCATACGTAAGAACAAAGAGGTCGTGCAAACTGCTCATGTTATCACTGCGGCGGCGACCACATTTTGCGTCGTTGTCCAGCCTTTCTGGCGTTAGACTGCTACAAGCGAAAGGATATAGAGAGCAAGGCGAAATTATGTTTCAATTGCCTAAGTAAGTCGCACATCCTTTCTCGCTGCACCAGGAGCAGAAGCTGCCAAGACTGTGGTCAACGTCACCACACATTACTGAACCTTCCGGTTCAGGCATCCGGCTAACCAAACGGAAGCGCATTCTGCCCGGCCTTCGACACCGCAGGTCAACGCGCCACCTGCCATGGAGGCAGCATCGCCGCAGGACATTTAATCTGCGCATCAGCAAGGTTCAAGCGCAACGTATAGGTGCCACTCAGCCACGCAAGGATGCTTTTGGCTACTGCCCACGTCAACGTAGGAAAACCGATTAATGGTCTGCAGGCAGTCATAAACGCGCTCGTCGATCAAGGATCTGAGGCAACCCTCGTATCTGAGCACGTCGTACAGTCCATTCATTCAAGGCATGCAAGTATCTATTTTTGAGGTGGGTCAAAGAGCTGTTCACCGTTTCAAATATACAATTAGTTTCGAAATTATAAATCATAATAAACCCCGTTTCTCTTTAGATGTAACCTCAGCATATTTCCTTAACTCGGTTACTTCACATTTGCTCGGTTACTTCTCACAGCTGTTGCAGATGATCTGGAAGTGCTAGGCCCTGCACACTTCTTGATAGGTTACTCATTGTTGGAACGGTTTTTAAACCAACAGAAAATGATACGCCATTTTTGGAAAGCTTGGAGTCGTGATTGGCTGGCTCATCTACAGCAAAGACCAAAGTTGAGCCAAGGGTCAGAAAGCTTCCAGCTTAACGATCTCGCACATATCAATAATGACCGTCTTCCGCCGTCGCAATGGCTACTCGGACGTGTTAAAGAGCTACATCCAGGGACAGACTATAGAGGGATAGCAAAAAAGACCAACTGAGCGAGAGAAAACAGTCTGCAAATGCGAACGACTGAGAACGCACGGCTCCGGTATAACAAAATTTTACATACATTACATTTACATTTCTGAAGTCGCGTGCTTCTAGCTTTTTAGCAAGTTGGAAAGTCTCGTACGCAAGTCATAGATTAGCATTTCAAAACTGGAAGTGCATTCCAATACTGCTAACTTTCATAGACCGATTACTGCTTCATTACATAACCATAAACCTTTCTACCAAATAAGAAAGTTAGACAGAAAAGGGAATTTTAGACTCGAATATCTTAACCCGAATAGGAGTTTTCTGTGTCTTACAAATTTACTTAGAAGCTAAAGAGCTCTGAGTCTCGTAGCTGCGCTGCAAAGAGAGCAGCGGAGAGACGGTTATGTATTCTTAAATATAAAGCTATGCTCACTTAGGCTGGAGCGCGGAGGTATATGCACATACATGAAGTCCGCTCGTGATACAGTTATGCTGCCACTTGCATTTTCTGTGTGCGGGCCAAGGCATAGCGATCGGTTCGTATTTCGGTCTCTTGGGCTTATAACCCGGACTTTAAATTATGTAAACACTGCAACAAAGTGTTACAGTGTGTTCCCTTTTAGTACTCTTGGTACAGTGCTCGATATATGTGCATACTACATCTCTGCTGAATAAGAAAAAATACCCTAATACTGCTGAATTCCTCTTTTCGCCTCCTTAAATATTGTAGAGGTCCAGTCGAGCCCACCCTTCCTTTGATCGCTCCACCTGCTCAATAGCCTTAGCGACCCCTTTCCTTAAGCGCTACCCTACATCTGCATGGTACTAGCTGCGGCCAATCTCATTTTTTTAAAACATTATAAAAGTTTATAAACAGCTACAAACATTCTTAACACTAGACATAAGAATATAAATACGACATATATCTAAGTAATATATATACATTAGAGTTTATTAATGTTAAATGTGGAAAATGCGTGAATTAACTCGTAATCTTTCTTTCTTTATTTTAATGAAATCAAGGCTTAGGCCAATGGGAAGGGGAATTTAGTCCGCATAAAAATAAATAATTTAAAAACGAATAAAAATTACGACTGCAGAACAATTATCCAATGCGATTGAGTCGGTATCAAAATTGAGTTATTTTTTTTACATTAGAGTGCTTTGGATTTCACTCATTTTTTTTCTTTTGCTCATTCTCTATCACCGTTTGAGGTTAAAATATTATAATTTTCATTTTTATTTTCCTTTTCGAACCCGATTATATATTTTCCTGTATGATATGGAATTCAAATTGGGTTTTCTCACTCACCGATAATTAAGGCAATCCATCGACGTAAGCGCTTTCCTCGGGATGCGATGAGCTGCAGGTTAAGAATTTAAGTACAAAGCAAAAAGAATTTTTTCACAATTTGGGGATTTTCTACACTCATAGAAATATCTTCTTCAAATCTAGTAAAATCTAGCCTTTTTCTCGGCCACAATAGTCCACTCCGGAATTTAAAAATGGAGGTGCTTGTGTGACTTGTTGGGCTGGCAGGTATCTGTTGCATCTTGGGCCTTGCTCTGGTGCATCTTACACAGCTGTGAATTATGCTTCTGGCCATGGTCTTTTCGTTGAGAATCCAGTAGCCCGTAGGGCCACAGCTCCGCATGCATGTTTTCTTCATGCATCTCCCATAGCAACATCCTTGCAATCGGAACATTTGATGCTTTGATACGTAAGGACGTACTAAATTTTTCAACGCGCCTCCGACTCTTCTTAAAGCATCCTCGTCCAATACAGGAGATAATGATACTATGCGGGTTTTCTTGTCCACCGTTTTATAACGTTGTAGTTGTTGTAATTCTCTAGAAAACTCTATTTGTTGTATGGTACGCAGTTGAGCTCTCCTGTGGTTACAGTTGACGTTGTTTTTCTGTTTGGTTGGTGGCAAAAACGCAACTTATATGTCAATTTTTACTCGCTGCAATTTATGGAATGAATTGCTGTGCTTGCAGGTATAGAGTTCTTGTCCAATTATGTTTGCTGAAATTTGCAAGCTTATACATTTTTGATTTCTTTCCAGGTCGCTAGGACTGAAGGACGGAGGGGTGGGCCATTGGCTTGTTGACCCGTGCAAAAGAGGGGGTCTGTAGAACCACAGATTATGATCGCCTAGTTTGCTGGAGAGGTGATAGGAAATCTGCTGCTTTGTTCGCCGATGATACGTTCTTGACTTGTTACTGCCAGAATTTTGGCAATTCTATTAGCACAAACGTATGGTATGTTGATGCCCCTGCAATAATCCGTGTCAATACCACCATGGAATCACTTCAGAAGTATCCTGTAATGCAAGAATTCAAGGACATGTCCGATCTGACCCTGTCGGTGAGTTTGGCTCCTAACACCGCAGCACTCAGTTCCAATCGAGGCAGCGTCTGCTGCTGAAACCTGGTTGTTTTTGTAATTTGCACAAATTTAAATTGCCGCCCCATATTGGTGTTGTTATCCCAATTAATATGCGAGACTGGTCAAAGTGAGCTATCATGCGCTTTATCGATTTCAAAAATTTGTTTGTTAATAGATCTGAGGCAACTTTGATATGGGGTCTGCTGCACCTTAGGGGCTACTCGGGACTTCGAGCAGAGTAGTAAAACTGAAACCTGGTTGTTTTTGTAATTTGCAGAAATTTAAATTGCCGCCCCATATGCTCGTTCCGATGCATCAACAAAGGTGTGGAGCTCTTGAGTCACTGGAATTTTCTTTTAAAGACATATCGATGATAGAAAAGGTATCTAGTTGTAGCAGATCCTTACTATATTTTTTCCATTCGCCTTGCAGGTCTTCTGACAACTCGTCATCTAATTCCAGTTTTGTCTCCCACAGTTGTTGCAATAATATTTGTGCCTTTACCACAGTCTGTGCAAACAGCCCTAACGGATTAAAGATCTGTGCCAATTCAAAGCAGACAATTCTTTTGTGATCCTTGTAGAGTGGCCCTTTTGCGTTCTTCCTTGCCTGCTTTTGGGCATCCAAATTAGACCCTGCGTTTTTACGCTGTGATGTTCAACAGCTTCGTTAATGCTAACGTCGCTTACAAATTCCTCTTTTAAAATTCCTTCTAATATGTTTGTGTTGTTTGAGAACCATTTGCGGAGCTTGTACCCAACTGGAAGTTGAATTTTTATTCAGTTCATTGCGAACCTGAATAATTTCATCAACTGTATCTCCTCTTGTGAGACAGTCGTCCACGTTAAAGTCATCTCGAAGCGTGGCTTATCTCAACGGATACTTATCCTTTCGTAACCGCGCTAAATGGTTTAAATATTTTATTGCTAAAGACAGAGCAGATGAAGTTCAATATGTTACCGTCTTAAGGCGATAAAATTTAATCTCTTTCGATTGGTCCCTTTTCCAGTCTATTAGCTGATGAAACTGGTCGTTCGGACTTATGCAGACGGTACATGTTTTTGCCATAAAAACGTACTTGTGAGTTCTGAATCGTATTAATTTCTTGATTAGGACGCTCTAGACAGTTGGACCAGCACGCAATTTGTCGCTTAAAGACTTGTCGCTTGATGTCTTGCATGATGCGTCGAATTTAGTAGTGGTGCTGTCGGGTTTTAAAACGAAGTTATGTGGAATGAAGTAATGCTCCTTGGGGAAATGTATTGGACACTCTTCATGTGACCTAATTTTTCATACTCTGCCATGAACTCGACGTAGCCTTTCCAAACTTCTGATGTAGTCCTCCGTTCAAGTGCGAAAAACCCTTTGGTTGCAATATCTCTCGTCTGTCAGAGACGTGTTCAGAAAATGTTTTTTTTTTTATTAAATTGTTTGTCTCTTTTATGAATTTATTGCGCATACGGTAGAAGAATTGACGGTAGAATTTACCATTTCTGCTACGATCTAGCAAAACTTTGTGTTTTGCAGGATCGGACCTTGGGTGGGACGCGTTTGTATATTTTCCAGGTTGGTCAATGTTTGGATCAGCCAATGCGTATTCCTTGAATATCTTCGTGTTTCCAAAAATAATGGTTGGACTGGTTGATCCGCTATTATATAGGGTAGTAAAATTGCTTCAATTTATTGTGTTAAACCACCATACCACCGTAAACTGCAGTGGGATAGCGAAAACAGAGTGAGACAGAAAAGTCTGCAATACCGAACGACTGACAACGCTGTACTCAAGTAATTACATTTTTCTTGAAATCTATTGTTTGCGTTTGCAATCGACCAGGAACCCCTGTTACAATGACCTCCTGTTGAGCCCATGAGGGGAACCTGTGAAGTTTACATTGAGATTTCAGCGACATGTAGAGTGTAAATAAAATCCGTTAGACAGCGGTTGCGGTAGTTCGGCAAGCTCAACGAGGCAGCGCAAGGAACCCAATACATAAGCGCATCTACCTTTGTGATCACGTTCGTATATAGGATTTTGGAGTGAGCAAGTCGTGTGAGAGGCAAGCTTTTTAAAGGTAAGTAGTTGGGGTGTGCATTGCGAAAAATTTGACTTTACACTAGCTAACATGGCTTCCGATTCTGAGCTTCACACTCTGGACAAATTAGTAAGTATGCAAACAGATCGTCACCAAGCTCTTAAATCCGTTTTAAAATTTTATGAAAGAACCGCAAGCGAGGAAAACGCGAATTTATCTTTAAAGAGACTGGAACTAGTTGAGAACGGCTTTTCGAGGGACTCATGCGTTGCAATGATGCCTTTACAGAGCCTTATACACAAAAACTCCTACCTAAGCGACATCCAAAAATTGAATTTTCTTAAAGAGTCGCTCCCGATAGGCCGTAATAATGTCATCCGTGAAATGCAGCTACAGTTGGGAACTATGCAGTGGCTTGGAGCACAATGATTAATAGGTACAACAATACTCGACTAGTTTTCTCTCACCATATGAACACAATCTATTCACTGCCCAGGCAACAAAAGGATAATACTGAATCCATACGTTCGATGTTAAGCTCGGTGAATGTTTGCATGGATGGGGAATGTCAGCACTGGTTGGCACCTTACGTAGCATCGAAATTTCCCAAAGGAGACACACAACGCTTGAGAACATCGTCAAGGTAGCAATTCAACGGTTTCATCTTACAAAGAGTTATTTCTGAACGATCGGCTAGTCATAATGAATGGGTTCGAAAATCGAAACTTGTCTTTCGACTCCAATACTTCCCCAAGTTCGACAGATCATTCCAGGCGTATTCGACTGAATCATACCTAAGAACAAAGAGGGCGTGCAAACTGCTCATGTTATCACTGCGGCGGCGACCACATTTTGCGTCGTTGTCCAGCCTTTCTGGCGTTAGACTGCTACAAGCGAAAGGATATAGAGAGCAAGACGAAATTATGTTTCAATTGCCTAAGTAAGTCGCACATTCTTGATAGGTTACTCATTGTTGGAACGGTTCTTAACCCAACAGAAAATGATACGCCATTTTTGGAAAGCTTGGAGTCGTGATTGGCTGGCTCATCTACAGCAAAGGCGCCAAGGGTCAGAAAGCTTCCAGCTCAACGATCTCGTTTATATCAAGAATGACCGTCTTCCGCCGTCGCAATGGCTACTCGGGCGTGTTATTGAGCTACATCTAGGGACACTATAGAGGGATAGCGAAAAAGAGCAACTGAGCGAGAGAAAACAGTCTGCAAATGCGAACGACAGAGAACGCACGGCTCCGGTATAACCAAAATTTTACATATTGCTTTGTACAACCTGAAGTTTTGAATAATTACAATTGTCTTGAAATCTATTGTCCGCGTTTGCAACCGACCAGAACCTCTCCTACAATGACTTCGTGCTGGAGCCCCAATACAGGAGTACAAAACTTAACAGCACTTTTAACGTAGGCGGTCGTATCCAAACTTTGGGTTGGTTTGTCGGAGAAAATTTAGAACGTCTGTTCTGTTTGCCTCGTTTGAAAAATACAAAATATTTCTGAAGTCGCGTGCTTCTAGCTTTTTAGCAACTTGGAAAGTCTCGTACCCAAAGTCATAGATTAGCATTTCAAAACTGGGAAATGCATTCCAATACGGCTAACTTTCATAGACCGATTACTGCTTCATTACATAACCATAAACCTTTCTACAAAATTAGAAAGTTAGACGGAAGAGGTTCAGACTCGAATGTCTTTACCGAATAGGAGCCACTTATTGATTTGCCAATCTTCAAGAATATATGTACATGCTCGATACAACCTTCTCTAATTCGAGATTTGATAAAGACCGGGCCCTGTTTCGCATTGAAATTCTTACTTAAACTGCCTTGACCAAATTTTCCTCAAAAGACTTTCTGTGCAACTTTAAAGTCAACAGGTATTGCCTTCTTAAGCTCTATTGCCTGGTATTAGCTTCATGTGCCTTGTTTTTTCTGGACTTTAATTTTCCGGCGCATGAATGTAAGATAATCATCTGATCTAAACATAAAGTTGAGTCGTAAAAAGCACTTTGGTTGCGAATAACTGGTATGTGGATCCATGGGGCAACCATGTTTAGACTAAACAGAGCAAAATACGGATTTTTTAATCGATGAGTGAATGCTGTTTCAAGTGCACAACTTACTTGTCGGATTCATATCCCATTGAGTACGATCATTCTTTAAGTATGTCCAAATTCTTGATATCAATGATCGATTGACACGCGCACTAGCGTTAGACTGAGGGTGTGTATAAAGCTGTATAAACATGACTTATATCTGGTGAAAGAGAATTGCATTTAACTCTGAACACTTAAATGTGATCCGTTACTCACTTATAAAAACTTGGTACACCGTACATGGAAATATGACTGACAGAAAATATTTACGAAATAGCTCTACAGTTTTTCCTATTCCTCCTGCTCTTCTTCTGAATCAAGTTCGACCTATCAATTGTGAGTTTAACTGTTGGTGTTCCATAACTTCCAGATATGCTTGTTCGTTTTTAAGAAGCTAATTTAATTACCAAATCAGGTCCTGAATCTACTATTGTATTATTTTTTTCCTGGTTTTCTCAATTTAGCAATTCCATTTAATTTCAAAACCATTGTTAAAAGTTTTAAAAATGATTATCGTTTATTTAACTGGAGCGGATGCTTTCCGCTTCCAGCTCTCAGGAGTTTTCTGTGTCTTAAAAATTTACTTAGAAGCTAAAGAGCCTGAGTCTCGTAGCTGCGCTGCAAAGAGAGGCAGCGGAGAGACGGTTATGTATTCTTTAAATATAAAAGCTATGCTCACTTAGGCTGGAGCGCGGAGGTATATGCATACATGAAGTCCGCTCAAGATACAGTTATGCTGACACTTGCACTTTCGTGTGCGGGCCAAGGCATAGCGATCGGTTCGTATTTCGGTCTCTTGGGCTTATAACCCGACTTTAATTATGTAAACACTGCAACAAAGTGTTACAGTGTGTTCTCTTTAGCACTCCTTTGGTACAGTGCTCGATATATGTGCATACTACATCTCTGCTGAAAAGAAAAATACCCCTCATACTGCTGAATTCCTCCCTTCGCCTCCTTAGGATATTGTAGAGGTCCATGTTTGAGCCCACCCTTCCTTTGATCGCTCCACCTGCTCAATAGCCTGAGCGACCTTTTTCCTTAAGCGCTACCCTACATCTGCATGGTACTAGCTGCGGCCAATCTCATTTTTTTAAAATAATATTATAAAAGTTTATAAACAGCTACAAGAACATTCTTAACACTAGACATAAGAATATAAATACGACATATATCTAAGTAATATATATACATTAGAGTTTATTAATGTTAAATGTGGAAAATGCGTGAATTAACTCGCAATCTTTCTTCTTTATTTTAATGAAATCAAGGCTTAGGCCAATGGGAAGGGAATTTAGTCCGCATAAAAATAAATAATTTAAAAACGAATAAAAATTACGACTGCAGAACAATTATCTCAAAAGTGGATTGAGTCGGTATCAAAATTGAGTTATTTTTTTTTACATTAGGAGTGCTTTGGATTTCACTCATTTTTTTCTTTTTGCTCATTCTCTATCACCGTTTGAGGTTAAAATATTATAATTTTCTATTTTTATTTTCCTTTCCGAACCTGGGATTATATATTTTCCTTGTATGATATGGAATTCAAATTGGGCTTTCTTCTCACTCACCGATAATTAAGGCAATCCATCGACGTGAGCGCTTCGCGCGGGATGCGATGAGCTACAGGGGGTAAGAATTTAGGTACAAAGAAATAACTTTTTTTCACAATTAGAGGATTTTCGACACTCATAGAAATTTCTTCTTCAAATCTAGTAAAATCCGCCTTTTT
>NW_024545836.1:0-1846 GCF_018152505.1 Drosophila elegans | reverse complement strand
AATCCATACGTTCGATGTTAAGCTCGGTGAATGTTTGCATGGATGGGGAGTCATCAGCACTGGTTGGCACCTTACGTAGCATCAGAATTTCCCAAGGAGACACACAACGCTTGAGAACATCGTCAAGGTAGCAATTCAACAGAAGTTTCATCTTACAAAGATCATTTCTGAACGATCGGCTAGTCATAATGAATGGGTTCGAAAATCGAAACTTGTCTTTCGACTCCAATACTTCCCCAAGTTCAGCTGAATCATTCCCAGGCGTATTCGACTGAATCATACGGCAAGAACAAAGAGGGCGTACAAACTGCTCATGTTATCACTGCGGCGGCGACCACATTTTCGTCGTTGTCCAGCCTTTCTGGCGTTAGACTGCTACAAACCCCAGAAAGGATATAGAGAGCAAGGCGAAATTATGTTTCAATTGCCTAAGTAAGTCGCACTTCCTTTCTCGCTGCCCAAGACAGAAGCTGCCAAGACTGTGGTCAACGTCACCACACATTACTAGAACTTTCCGGTTCAGGCATCCGGCTAACCAAACGGAGCGCACTCTGCCCGGCCTTCGACACCGCAGGTCAACGCGCCACCTGCCATGGAGCAGCATCGCCCTGGGCGTTAATCAACGCATCAGCAAGGTTCAAGCGCAACGTATAGGTGCCCACTCAAGCCCTGCAAGGATGCTTTTGGCTGCCGCCACGTCACAGTAGGAAAACCGATTAATAGATGCTGCAGGCAGTCATAAACGCCGCTCGTCGATCAAGGATCTGAGGCAACCCCTCGTATCTGAGCACGTCGTGCAGTCCATTCATTCAAATCGGAAAGGCATCCAAGTATCTATTTTTGTTGTGGAGTCAAAGAAATGTTCAGCGTTGCAAATATACAATTATTTCAGTTATAAATCATAATGAAGCCCCGTTTCTCTTTAGATTTAACCTCAGCATATTTCCTTAACTCGGTTACTTCTCACAGCTGTTGCAGATGATCTGGAAGTGCTAGGCCCTGCACACTTCTTGATAGGTTACTCATTGTTGGAACGGTTCTTAACCCAACAGAAAATGATACGCCATTTTTGGAAGCTTGGAGTCGTGATTGGCTGGCTCATCTCCCGTAAGACCAAAGTGGCGCCAGGGTCAGAAAAGCCATCAGCTTAACACGATCTCGCACATATCAAAGACGACCGTCTTCCGCCGTTGCAATGGCTACTCGGGCGTGTTATTGAGCTACATCTAGGGACAGACTATAGAGGGATAGCGAAAAAAGAGCAACTGAGCGGGAAAAACAGTCTGCAAATGGAACGACAGAGAACGCACAGCTTCCCAGTATAATAAAATTTTACATATTACTTTGTACAACCTGAAGTTTTGAATAATTACAATTGTCTTGAAATCTATTGTCCGCGTTTGTTTCCGACCAGGCACCTCTCCTACAATGACTTCATATTGAGCCCAATACAGAATTGCAAAACTTAACAGCACTTTTAACGTAGGCGGTCGTATCAAACTTTGGGTTTTGTCGGAAAATTTTAGAACGTCTGTTCTACCCCCGCCGCTCGTTTGAAAAATACAAAATATTTCTGAAGTCGCGTGCTTCTAGCTTTTTAACAACTTAGGAAAGTCTCGTACGCAAGTCATAGATTAGCATTTCAAAACTGGAAAGTGCGTTCCAATACGGCTAACCCCCATAGACCGATTACTGCTTCATTACATAACCATAAACCTTTCTACAAAATTAGAAAGTTAGACGGAAAAGGAAATTTTAGACTCGAATGTCTTTTGCCGAATCAGAACCTACTAATTGGATTTGCCAATCTTCAAGAATATATGTACATGCTCAATACAACCTTCTT
>NW_024545835.1:0-3192 GCF_018152505.1 Drosophila elegans | reverse complement strand
ATTGACACGCGCACTAGCGTTAGACTGAGTGTGTATAAAGGTGTATAAACATGACTTATATCTGGTGAAATGAAAATTGCATTTAACTCTGAACACTTAAATTGTGATCCGTTATCACTTACAAAAACTTCTGGTACACCGTACATGGAAATATGGCTCGACAGAAAATATTTTCACGAAATGGCTTCTACTGGTTTTCCTATTCCTCCCCTGCTTCTTCTGAATCAAGTTCTCGACGTATCAATTGTGAGTTTAACTGTTGAAGAACCCATAACTTCAGGATATGCTTTCTTATCCTTTACCCAGCTTCCAGCAAAATTTTTTCCCCTATTTCGAGTTCGTGCTAGAATTTTTGGCTAGACCTTGTTTCGTTTTTTAAGAAGCTAGTTTAATTAATTAAATCAGGTCCTGAATCTACTATTGTATTATTTTTTTCCTGGTTTTCTCAATTTAGCAATTCCATTTAATTTCAAAAAACCATTGTTAAAAGTTTTAAAATGATTATCAGTTTATTTAACTGGAGCGGATGTATTTTCCTTCCCAGCTCTCGGAAGTTTCTGTGTCTTACAAATATGACTTAGAAAGCTAAAGAGCTCTGAGTCTCGTAGCTGCGCTGCAAAGAAAGAGCAGCGGAGAGACGGTTATGTATTCTTAAATATAAAAGCTATGCTCACTTAGGCTGGAGCGCGGAGGTATATGCACATACATGAAGTCCGCTCGTGATACAGTTATGCTGACACTTGCACTTTCTGTGTGCGGGTCAAGGCATAGCGATCGGTTCCGTATTTCGGTCTCTTGGGCTTATAACCCGGACTTTAAATTATATTAAACACTGCAACAAAGTGTTACAGTGTGTTTTCCCTTTTAGTACTCTTGGTACAGTGCTCGATATATGTACATACTACATCTCTGCTGAAAAAGAAAAATACCCTAATACTGCTGAATTCCTCTTTTCGCCTCCTTAAATATTGTAGAGGTCCAGTCGAGCCCACCCTTCCTTTGATCGCTCCACCTGCTCCAATAGCCTTAGCCATTTTTTCCTTAAGCGCTACCCCTACATCTGCATGTGCTAGCTGCGGCCAATCTCATTTTTTAAAACATTATAAAGTTTATAAACAGCTAAAAACATTCTTAACACTAGACATACGAATATAAAATACGACATATATCTAAGTAATATATAATTAGAGTTTATTAATGTTAAATGTGGAAAATGCGTAAATTAACTCGTAATCTTTCTTTCTTTTATCTTAATGAAATCCAAGGCTTAGGCCAATGGGAAGGGGAATTTAGTCCGCATAAAAATAAATAATTTAAAAACGAATAAATTACGACTGCAGAACAACGAATCCCGTGCGATTGAGTCGGTATCAAAATTGAGTTATTTTTTTTATTCAAGTGCTTTGGATTTCACTCATTTTTTTTTTTGCTCATTCTCTATCACCGTTTGAAGTTAAAATATTATAATTTTCATTTTATTTTCCTTTTCGAACCCGATTATATATTTTCCTGTATGATATGGAATTCAAATTGGGTTTTCTCACTCACCGATAATTTAAGGCAATCCATCGACGTAAGCTTCCCTCGGGATGCGATGAGCTACAGGGGTTAAGATTTGATACAAAGCAAAAGAATTTTTTTCAATTTGGGGATTTTTCTACACTCATGAAATATCTTCTTCAAATCTAGTAAAATCTAGCCTTTTTCTCGGCCACAATAGTCCACTCCGGAATTTAAAAATGGAGGTGCTTGTATCTCAAACATTCGGCTGGCAGGTATCTATTGCATGTGGGCCTTGCTCTGGTGCATCTTACACAGCTGAATTATGCTTCCTGGCCATGGTCTTTTCGTTGAGAATCCAGTAGCCCGTAGGGCCACAGCTCCATGCCTGTTTTCTTCATGCATCTCCATAGCAACATCCTTGCAATCAGACATTTGATGCTTTGATACGTAAGGACGTACTAAATTTTCAACCCGCCTCCGACTCTTCTTAAAGCATCCCTCGTCAGGAGATAATGATACTATGGGTTTTCTTGTCACCGTTTTATAACGCGTTGTAGTTGTTGTAATTCTGCCGAAACTCTATTTGTTGTATGGTACGCAGTTGAGCTCTCCTGTGGTTACGGTTGAATTTGTTTTTCTGTTTGGTTGGTGGCGTACCCGCCCTCTATATCATAATTTATTATTCGCTGCAATTTATGGAACGAATTGCTGCGCTTGCAAATATAGAGTTCTTGTCCAATTATGTTTGCTGAAATTTGCAAGCTTATACATTTTTGATTTCTTTCGAGATCGCTAGGACTAAAGGACGGAGCGGTAGGCCATTGGCTTGTTGACCCGTGCAAGATGAGGGATCCGTAGAACAGGTGATGATCGCCTAGTTTATTGGAGAGGATACCTGGTGATAGGAAATCTGCTGCTTTGTTCGCGGATGATACGTTCTTGACTTGTTACTGCCAGAATTTTGTGTTAATTCTATTAGCACAAACGTATGGTATGTTGATGACGCTGCAATAATCCGTGTCAATGCCCCCATGGAATCTCAGAAGTATCCTGTAACACACCAAGAATTCAAGGACATGTCCGATCTGACCCCACCATCGGTGGGTTGCACGGCTCCTAACACCACAGCACTCAGTTCCAATCGAGGCAGAGGTCTGCTGAAAACTGGTTGTTTTTGTAATTTGCACAAATTTAAATTGCCGCCCCATATTGGTGTTGTTATCCCATTTAATATGCGAGACTGGTCAACGTGAGCTATCATGCGCTCTATCGATTTCAAAAATTTGTTTGTTAATGATCTGAGGCAACTTTGATATGGGGTCTGCTGCAAATTAGGGGCTACTCTTGACTTCGAGCAGAGTAGTAAAACTGGAAACCTGGTTGTTTTTGTAATTTGCACAAATTTAAATTGCCGCCCCATATGCTCATTCCGATGCATCAACAAGGTGTGGAGCTCTTGAGTCACTGGAATTTCTCTTTTAAAGACATATCGATGATAATTTACCTTGTCGTCAATGCTAACGTCGCTTACAATGTCCTCTTTTGAAATTCCTTTCGGAACTTTGTGTTGTTTGAGAACCATTTGCGGAGCTTGTACCCAACTGGAAGTTGAATTTTATTCAGTTCATCGCGAACCTGAATAATTTCATCAACTGTATCTCCTCTTGTGAGACAGTCGTCCACGTTAAA
>NW_024545834.1:0-280 GCF_018152505.1 Drosophila elegans | reverse complement strand
TTATCCTTTCGTAACCGCGCTAAATGGTTTAAACATTTTGTTGCAAGACAGAACAGATGTATGTAGGAATTAGGAATAAACCAGAAGAGCAAGAACGAAACACACGGAGTGGACGTCGGATTCTGACAACAAGAGAGAGATCGCTAATGTATGCGTGCGTTTAACAGATCAAGAGAGAAAAACTCTAATAAAGTCAGTTGATGCCGAAATCTCTACGCTAAGCGGTCCACAGAGACACCCTCCCGCCCGCAAACTCGTTAAAGTTTAAAACACCACACAA
>NW_024545833.1:0-814 GCF_018152505.1 Drosophila elegans | reverse complement strand
CAGGAAATGGTGCGCAACGGGAAAATCAAATTGTAAGCGAACAGAACAGTCGAATTGGAAATGCGAACACAGGTAGATCGTGGTTTACATTAAAGGATGTAGAGGGAGTGTGTCACAGTTTTCGGGAACTGATTCACCTGACATTAATCAGTGGATCGAGGAACTTGAAGAGTGTGCACTTACAGTTGAATGGAGTCAATTTGCAGGTGTTCTCTATACAAAACAATTATTCATAGGAGCAGCTACGCTTTACGTTCGTAGTCAGCGTAAAATTGGCGATTGGGGCTCGCTGAAAGCTGCATTGCTAGAAGAATTTGGGGTTAAAGTTACATCGGCAGAGGTTCATCGTAGACTTGGCAAGCGACAACAAAGAAAACCGAAACGTTACAAGAGTACCTGTACGCGTTAATGGAGGCGAAGCCAATTGATTTAGACGATGAAAGCTTGATCGAATACTTTGTCGACGATATTCCGGACTCGAAAGGAAACAAGGCTTTACTTTATCAAGCCAAGAAGCTAAAGGAGCTGAAAGTTCAAATCAGGCATATCAGAAAATGCGAGGATCGGTGAAGCACGTCTGATATGATTCTCACTTTTATAAAGGTGAAAAGGAGACAGTGAAAGCAGTTGAGAAGGTTAGGAAATGTTTTAACTGTGGTGATGAGTCCCCATCAGAAAGGTTGTCCAAAGAGAGACAATAAGTGCTTTAGGTGCAACCAGCCAGGACATAGAGCAGCCCAGTGCACGGTTGAGCTAGAAACTAAACAGGAAAAGGCAACTAATCTAGAGTGCAGATGGAAGGCAGGGTGAAGCC
>NW_024545832.1:0-215 GCF_018152505.1 Drosophila elegans | reverse complement strand
GGATTGGAGTTGAAGCATGTTTCGTTTGGGAAAGTAACCTTCAAAGGATTAGTAGATACAGGAGCAGACTTGTGTTTATTGCGACGCAACGTTCAAATAAGGCTCGGGGAGAAGGCCCAACAGGAGGTGAAAAATGTTTAACAGGAATTGGGGAAAGCCAAATTGTGACTTTTGGAAGCCTGATTAATACTAGGGCAGATTGATGGCATCAATCT
>NW_024545831.1:0-4249 GCF_018152505.1 Drosophila elegans | reverse complement strand
AGAATGGCCAGAAGCGATTGTGTTGTGACTATCGCAAATTGAATGAGAAAATAGTGAGGGACACTTTCCTATGATACTGATGGACAACGTAATTGAGAAGTTACAGGGAGCGACAATTTTTACGACACTGGATTTGACCAACGGTTATTTGCCGTTCCGGTAGTTCCCAAAAGTATATCTCATTTTATACACAGAACGGACAGTACGAGTTCTTGTATGTGCCGTTTGGCATTTCAAACTCGCCGGCAGTTTTTACGCGTTTTATAATGGCAGACCAGAGCTCATCAAAACGGTGACGCAGTGGTTTTTTACATGGATGACATTATCATCCCAAGCAGTGATGTCGTAGAGGGAATACAAAGCTGCAAAGAGTTCTTGAGGTCGCAGAACAGAACGGGCTGAAAATCAATTGGACCAAGTGTCAAATTTCGCAGAGCAGGGTAGATTTTCTAGGATATAGTCATCGAAAATGGTTCGATCACACCCAGCGATGAGAAAACATTGTTTGTCAGCAATCCTTCCAGTGCCGTCTAATCAAAAAGCATACGTCGATTTCTTGGTTTGACATCATATTTTAGGAAGTTTGTGGATGGATACGTAGTAATAACTAAGCCATTGTCAGATTTGCTGAGAAAGGATGTTGGGCCTGTTCAAGGAGTTACAGCAAGTAGCATTCGAGCAATTAAAGACAGCGTTGACTAGCAAACCAGTTTTAAAACTGTACAATCCTAGATTGGCTACAGAAATACATACGGATGCGTCGAAGTTTAGTTTTGGGGCAGTTCTTCTAAAAAAGGATCCAGAGGATGGACACTTACACCCTGTCATAAACATGAGTAAGAAAAACTAAGCCTTGTAGAAGAAAAATATCACTTATACGAGTTGGAGGTCCTAGCAGTCATAGGAGCTTTGACAAAATGGCGAATTTATGGTTTTGGGAACGAAGTTCAAAATCATCACGGATTGTAATGCGTTCGCCATGACGATGAAAAGAAAGAAGTTCCGTTGCGAGTGGCTAGGTGGGCAATGTATCTGGAAGACTACGATTAAGAGATAGGACATCGATCAGGTACAAAGATGAGGCATGTAGACGCACTGAGTCAGAGTAGCTTGGTTTTGTGCTTGACTGACAGTGTAATGCACAAGTTGAAGGAAGCTCAGGTGGCAGACGAGGGGACAAAGGTAATCAGGAATCTAGTTGAAACAAAGGGGCAGGAGGATTATTACATCGTCAATCAAATATTGTTTAAAAACCCAGACAGAGAGTTGATTGTAATTCCATCTCAAATGAAGACTGAGGTTATTACAGTTGCTCATAAGCGCGGTCATTTTTCGGCAAAGAAACACAGGAGCTGGTGGAGAAATCCTATTTCATTCCAAAGTTGAGGGATAAAGTAGCTAAAGTTGTAGGCAGCTGTATGGAGTGCAACTGGTTAACGCATAAATCCGGAAAACAGGAAGGATATCTAAATCCTATCGATAAGGGGGACAAACCTTTAGTCACTTATCACATAGATCACGTAGGGCCGATGGAGATCACCAAGAAAAGATATAATCATATCATAGTAGTTGTCGATGCATTTTCAAAATTACGTTTGGTTGTATCCGACGCGTAGTACTGGAGTTGAGGAGGTGCTAAACTGTTTAGACAGGCAGGCCATAATATTTGGAAATCCCTTCAGGATCGTGTCAGATCGTGGTGCAACTTTCACATCGACTTATTCAAGGAATACTGCGAGAAAGAAGATCCAGCACAAAGGTAACCCCGTTCAAGTTGCTAACAGGTGTGGACATGCGTGTAGTTGACATTGCAGAACTCAAAGAACAGGTGCAGCAGTCTTTGATAGAAGAGTTGGACGAAGAGCGTGAACAGATACGCAAACAAGCCAGGAAAACATTCAAGCTTTACAGGAGGAGAACAGAAGAGCTTTTGATTCAAAAAGGAAAGAGGAAAAGCAATACAAAGTCAATGACTTAGTTGCGATTAAACGTACTCAGTATGGGGTGGGTTTAAAGTTGAAAGGAAAGTATCTTGGTCCCTATAAGGTCGTCAAAGTTCACAAGCATGGCAGGTATGATGTGGAGAAAGTGGGAGATAGCGAAGGACCTTTGAAAACTTCCACAGTATCTGAGTTTATGAAGGAGTTCGGGACGAACACCACGTCAGGAGGGCCGAATGTAGGAATTAGGAATAAACCAGAAGAGCAAGAACAGAGAAACACACGGAGTGGACGTCAGTTCTGACAACACAGAGAGATCGCTAATGTATGCGTGCGTTTAACAGATCAAGAGAAAAAACTCTAATAAAGTCAGTTGATGCCGAAATCTCACGCTAAGCAGTCCACAGAGACACACTCCACTTTGTAAACTCGTTAAAATTTAAAACACCACACAACACTCAGTTTGTAATTAACTCAAATAATAATAATAAATAAAGCATTAAAATAATAAAACTACGTCGTCCTGGAAGTAATTCGCACTAACGGAACTCCCGGGGCCACATGTAGTTCAATACGTTACCATCTTAAGGCGATAAAATTTAATCTCTTTCGATTGGTCCCTTTTCAGTCTATTAGCTGATGAAACTGGTCGTTCCCGGACTTATGCATACGGTACTTTGTTTTGCCATACTTGTGCCCAGCCAGTTCTGAATTGTATTAATTTCGTGATTAGGCCCGCTCTAGACAGTTGGCCCAGCACGCAATTTGTCATTTAAAGACTTGTCGCTTGATGTCTTGCATGATGCGTCGAATTTAGTGGTGGTGCTGTCGGGCTTCAAAGCGAAGTTATGTGGAATGAAGTAATGCTCCTTGGGGAAATATTGGACACTCTTCATGTGACCTAATTTTCATACTCTGCCATGAACTCGACGTAGCCTTTCCAAACTTCTGATGTAGTCCTCCGTTCAAGTGCGAAAACCCCTTTGGTTGCAATATCTCTCGTCTCTCCGAGACGTGTTCAAAAATATGTTTTTTTATTAAATTGTTTGTCTCTTTTATGAATTTATTGCGCATACGGTAGAAGAATTGACGGTAGAATTTACTATTTCTGCTACGATCTGTAACACGAAACCCTGTAACTTGCAGGATCCGGACCCTTGGAGTGGGACGCGTTTGTATATTTTCCAGGTTGGTCAATGTTTGGATCAGCCAATGCGTATTCCTTGAATATCTTCGTGTTTTTCCAAAAATAATGGTTGGACTGGTTGATCCTTTATTATATATAGGGTAATAAAATTGCTTCAATTTACTGTGTTAAACCACCATACCCCTGTAAACTGCAGAGGGATAGCGAAAACAGAGTGAGACGAAACGCTGTACTGAAGTTTTGAATAATTACATTTTTCTTGAAATCTATTGTCTGCGTTTTGCAATCGACCAGGAACCCCTGTTACAATGACCTCCTGTTGAGCCCATGAGAGGAACCTGTGAAGTTTACATAGAGATTTCAAGCGACCCGTATAAGAGGTGCCAAGCTCAAAATCCGTTCAGGCAACGGTTGCGGTAGTTCGGCAAACTCCAACGAGGCAGCACCAAGGAACCCGATACATAAGCGCATCTACCTTTGTGATCACGTTCGTATATAGGATTTTTGAGTGAGCAAGTCGTGTGAGAGGCAAGCTTTTCAAAGGTAAGTAGTTGAGGGTGTGCATTGCGAAAAATTTGACTTTACACTAGCCCCAACATGGCTTCCGATTCTGAGCTTCACCCTCTGGACAAATTGCATACTGCAAACAGATCGTCACCAAGCTCTTAAATCCGTTTTTAAATTTTATATGAAAGATCCGCAAGCGAGGAAAACGCGAATTTATCTTAAAGAGACTGGAACTAGTTGAGAGACGGCTTTTCGAGGGACTCATGCGTTGCAATATTGATGCCTTTACGAGCCTTATACACAAAAACTCCTACCTAAGCGACATCAAAAATTGAATTTTCTTAAAGAGTCGCTCCCGATAGGCCGTAATAATGTCATCCGTGAAATGCAGCTTACAGATGGGAACTATGCAGTGGCTTGGAGCACAATGATTAATAGGTACAACAATACTCGACTAGTTTTCTCTCACCATATGAACACAATCTATTCACTGCCCAGGCAACAAAGGATAATACTGAATCCATACGTTCGATGTTAAGCTCGGTGAATGTTTACCTGGATGGGGAATCTCAGCACTGGTTGGCACCCCACGTAGCATCAAGGCTTTTCCAAGGAGACACACAACGCTTGAGAACATCGTCAAGGTAGCAATTCA
>NW_024545830.1:0-1424 GCF_018152505.1 Drosophila elegans | reverse complement strand
ATTTAGCAATTCCATTTAATTTCAAAAAACCATTGTTAAAAGTTTTAAAATGATTATCCAGTTTATTTAACTGGAGCGGATGTATTTTCCGCTTCCAGCTCTCAGAGTTTTCTGTGTCTTACAAAATTTACTTTGAAGCTAAAGAGCTCTGAGTCTCGTAGCTGCGCTGCAAAGAGAGGCAGCGGAGAGACGGTTATGTATTCTTAAATATAAAGCTATGCTCACTTAGGCTGGAGCGCGAAGGTATATGCACATACATGAAGTCCGCTCGTGATACGGATATGCTGACACTTGCACTTTCGGTGTGCGGGCCAAGGCATAGCGATCGGTTCGTATTTCGGTCTCTTAGGCTTATAACCCGGACTTTAAATTATGTAAACACTGCAACAAAGTGTTACAGTGTGTTCCCTTTTAATACTCTTGGTACAGTGCTCGATATATGTGCATACTACATCTCTGCTGAAAAAATTACACTCATACTGCTGAATTCCTCTTTTCGCCTCCTTAGATATTATATAGAGGTCCAGTCGAGCCACCCTTCCTTTGATCGTTCCACACCCTGCTCAATAGCCTGAGCGACCCCTTTCCTTAAGCGCTACCCTGAATCTGCAGGTACTAGCTGCGGCCAATCTCATTTTTTTTAAAACATTATAAAAGTTTATAAACAGCTAAAAACATTCTTAACACTAGACATAAGAATATAAATACGACATATAATCTAAGTAATATATATATTAGAGTTTATTAATGTTAAATGTGGAAAATGCGTAAAATTAACTCGTAATCTTTCTTTCTTTATCTTAATGAAATCAAGGCTTAGGCCAATGGGAAGGGGAATTTAGTCCGCATAAAAATAAATAATTTAAAAACGAATAAAAATTACAATTACAGAACAATTATCCCGTGCGATTGAGTCGGTATCAAAATTGAGCTATTTTTTTTACATTAGAGTGCTTTAGGTTTCACTCATTTTTTTTTCTTTGCTCATTCTCTATCACCGTTTGAGCTTAAAATATTATAATTTTCATTTTATTTTTTCCTTTTCGAACCCGATTATATATTTTCCTGTATGATATGGAATTCAAATTGGGTTTTCTCACTCACCGATAATTAAGGCAATCCATCGACGTAAGCGCTTTCCTCGGGATGCGAAAAACTACAGGGCTAAGAATTTAAGTACAAAAGCAAAAATAACTTTTTTTTGCACAATTAGAGGATTTCTACACTCATAGAAATTTCTTCTTCAAATCCTAGTAAAATCGGATTTTAATTTTCGCCAAAGGCGAGTCGCCTTCATTTGAAGAAAAATTGTTTCTTAAATTAATAGTGATTCCTTTCTTCAAACAAGAAATGCAGCTCTTAAACCAAGAAATAAAATTTCTCAGTCTAGAATATAATTTCTTAAATCAAGAAAAACTATTTCT
>NW_024545829.1:0-7693 GCF_018152505.1 Drosophila elegans | reverse complement strand
AGGCTGGCTTTCTATTTTTGAGGAATATTGCTGTATGGAACTCAATGGCAAATTCACCTTTTAAAAACGAAACAATTTGTGTTGCTGTTGTCAACTGAAAAGAAAACTAAATTAAGTCTTTTCCAATTTTTAAGAACGTTTTTTCTTAAAAGCTAACAATCAGAAAGGATTTCATTTTTAATTATAATTTTTTCTTGAACGACATTTTGCCAGCCACTTAAAGATCAGCTTGGTTTAAAGTCGAGATTTCTAGCCTTGGGAATGTTTTCCATGAGGGTAGAACGGATTTCGCCCTGCCACTGTCATATTAAACGATTAACAAAAAACTTAATTAACTAATAAATTAACCTAAAACAAGAAAAAGTAAGTAAACTTGGCAAGTCGAAGGTGATATACCCTTGCAGCTATTGCAAGAATTAAAAATTTTTGAAAACATTAAAATTATGATTTACTATAAAAATATGTTTAAAAACATTAAAAGCCATGATGATTTGTAGGTCAATTATTTGATAGTTATTCGATATATATTTATTATTACTATGGGAGCTTATGATATAGTCGTCCGATTTGATAAAATTTTAACCATAATTCTTAAATAATTACCTAATACTATCAGTCGAAGAACTAAGAAAAAATTAAAAATAACAAGCTATAATTTTTTTTAAATTTTTTTTCCGATTGTTCCTATGGGAGCTATATGATATAGTCGTCCGATTTTGATGAAATTTAAACTGTAATCGAAATAATTAACCATTATTATATGTCGAGAACTAAAAAAATGAAAAACAGCAAAAGCTATAATTTTTTTATTTATTTTCCGATTGTTCCTAAGGGAGCTATATGTTATAATCGTCCGATCTGGCCTGTTCTACTGTGCTGAGAAACGGACTTTATTGTGACGGACGGACAGACGTGGGGGATGCGGCGACAGACGGACATGGCTAGATCGACTCGTTCAAGATGCTGATCAAGAATATATAGTTTTTATAGGGTCGGAGATGTTCCTTCCACTGCGTTGCAAACTTCTGACTGAAATTATAATACCCTCTGCAAGGGTATAAAAATCATTACTTATTTCGAACCACTTTTCCTGATTAGGTCTCACTTTGCCCTCTTGGGACGTTTCTCGCACAAAACTTTCCGCCGATGGCTTATAGGGTCATTTGGCCTAAACTTGCTGCCGTAATTCCAGGGTTTATCTGCCTTTGCCTGGAACAGATCGCGAGGAAGACGTCACACGCGAATTCCGAGGGGAAACGGAAACTAAAGCTGCGCCGATCAAACATCTCCCCCAGTATCGAACAAAAGACATTGAGTAGCTTTAACTTAATTTGCTTGTGCGTTTCGGCGTGGGTGTGCGATTGCCTACATACACAGCGCGCTCAGCTCCGCTCGCAGAGATAAGGTTAGGTCCGTATGCCCACTAAACACAAATTTTATACAACTAAAAGCCACTAATTAAGGCAATCCATCGACGTAAGCGCTTTCCTCGGGATGCGATGAGCTACAGGGGGTAAGAATTTAAGTAAAAAGAAAATAACTTTTTTTTTTTTTCATAATTAGAGGATTTCTTTACACTCATGAAATTTCTTCTTCAAATCTAGTAAAATCGCCTTTAATTTTCGCCAAAGGCGAGTCGCCTTCATTTGAAGAAAAATTGTTTCTTAAATTAATGGTGATTCCTTTCTTCAACAAGAAATGCAGTTCTTAAACCAAGAAATAAAAATTTCTTGGAGTCTAGAATATAATTTTTTAAATCAAGAAAATATTTCTTCAAATTAGAAAAAATTTCTTGAAACAAGAAAAAGTATTCTTAAAGCAAAAAATATATTTCTTAAAAAATAAGAAAATTTGTCGAGTTCGCCAGACGCGTCGCGACGAACAGTATTTGTATGAAATTGCAGTCGGCGGTACCGACGTGCAGTACATACACTGACAAGATTCGACGTGCAAACAAGGGGGGAGAAGATGATAAAGATAAACATGATTTTTAAAATTCACATTAGAACATTGTAATAAAAACAAATAATACTACAAAACTTGAATAAAAAACTCATATTTTATTTGGTCGTCGGAGAGAATCGAACCCAGGCTCTCCCGCGCGGGAGTTGGACATTGTACTGAATTAGCTAAGTGTCCGCACTCAAAGAAACGAACGTCAAAAGTAATGACTGTTTCATAACTACATATTTTCAGAGTTGAATCTGATACTATATATTCAGAAATTGTTTTTATGTATTAGCAAATAAAAATTTGTTATCATTTTAGATAATTTCCCTTAAGTTTTTTGTCTGCCTTAACTTAGCTAAGCACATTAGGACACGTGATTGATTTTCCTTTTCTTTTTTCATCAAATAAAAAAAAGAATCTCGAGATGGTGGATTCAAACTCGTGCTGCTCAGATTTATGGTCAGGCAACTTAGCCGCTAGGGCTACCATTAATCAGCTCAACTAAATGCTGCTTTTCATATTTGAGGGATACTTCCTTATTGATCTCAAAGGCGATTTCTCCTTTAAAAACCTAATGAATGACGTAGCTGAGCCGAACGCCCTTTGAGCTTTCGGCAAAGTCATCCGACTAACACGTTGACTTCGTATTTTACCGTCTTTTTTTTCTTTCGAATTGCTTTTGTATGTCAAAGGCTGGCTTTCATTTTTGAGGAATATTGGCGTATGGAACTCAATGGCAAATTCACCTTTAAAACTAAACAATTTGTGTTGCTGTTGTCGTCCGAAAGAAACTAAAATTAAGTCTTTTTCCACTCTTCGACAACCTGCTTTTTAAAAGCTAACAATCAGAAAGGATTTCCATTTTTAATTACAATTTTTCTTGAATCAAGATATTTTTGTCATTGATTCAAAGACTAGCCGGTTTAAAGTCGAGATTTCAAATTTTGGGAATGTTTTCTATGAGTGTAGAAACGGATTTCGCCCCGCCACTGTCATATTAAACGATTAACAAAAACTTAATTAACTAATAAATTAACCTAAACAAGAAAGTAAGCAACCAAGTGTCGAAGTTGATATACCCTTTGCAGCGACAAGAATTAAAATTTTTGAAAACATTAAAATTATGATTTACTTGGTAAACATTAAAGCTATGATGATTTGTAGGCTAATTATTTGATAGTTATTTTATATATTTTTATTATTTCTATGGGAGCTTATGATATAGACGTCCGATTTGATAAAATTTAAACTATAATTTAAATAATTAACCAATACTATATGTCGAAGAACTAAAAAAAATATAAAAAACAGAAAAGCTATAATTTTTTTAATTTATTTTTCCGATTGCTCCTATGGGAGCCATATGATATAGTCGTCCGATTTTGATGAAACTTAAAACGTAAATCTGAAATAATTAACCATTATTATATGTCGAAGAACTAAAAAAAAAAAAATGAAAAACAGCAAAGTTATAATTTTTTTTCATTTATTTTTCCGATTGTTCCTATGGGAGCTATATGTTATAAAGTCATCCGATCCGGCTCGTTCCGACTTATATACTACCTGCGTAGAAAGACAACTTTAGGAAAGTTTCATGCAGATAGCTTAAAACTGAGAGACGGACAGACGGACAGAAGGACGGACAGACGGACATGGCTAGATCGACTCGACTAGTGATGCTGATCAAGAATATATATACTTTATAGGGTCGGAGATGTCTCCTTCACTGCGTTGCAAACTTCGACTGAAATTATAATACCTCTGCAAGGGTATAAAAATCATTACTTATTTTCTTCTCGAATCCACTTTTCCGATTAGGTCACTTTGCCCTCTTGGGACGTTTTCGTACAAACTTTCCGGTATTATAGCTTCATTTGGCCCAAACTTGCTGCCAATTCCGGGGTTTATCTGCCTTTGTTTAGAACAGATCGCGCGAAGACGTCATACGCGAATTTGAGGGGAACGAAACTAAAGCTGCGCTCGATCGAACATCTCCCCTTAGTGTCGAACTTAAGACATTGTAGCTGTTCAATTTGCTTTGAGCGTTTGGTGTGGGTGTGCGATTGGGGTTTACATACGAGCGGCGCTCAGCTCGCTCGCAAGAGATAAGTTAGGTCCGTATGCCCACTAAACACAAATTTTACACAACTAAAAGCCACTATTGCCAATTTTAAATCGGTTGCGCTGGGCTCGACGGTTGCGCTGGGTTCGACGGTTGCGCTTCGGTTGGATGTGCGCCCGATGTACTGGTTGCGCCTGCGCCGACTGTCGGTTTTCTTAGCCTTGCCTACGCTTCGGGCCCTGGAATTCTCGCACATTCCGCTCGCCTAATTTAATAAAAAAACCACTGAGGAACTGCTTGGATTTTCCCCTTTATTCTTTAAAACTTACCCCAGACCGCTGCACAAACGTCTGGAAATACTAAATTTTCCTTTGAGCGTTGGAACCTAGACATCGCGGTTCTACTTCGAACGAGTTGCACCTTTTAATACTTTATACTTCTTGCCGCCAAAATGGGAAAGAACGATCCCACGCCATGTTGGCGGTAACCTATGAGAGAGCATCTAGGTGAATGGGAGGGGTGAGTTGACACATGCCACTGTGCTCTCCAGTTCGGCTTTCACCCCTGCCAGAACCTTCTACGGCCGAGCTTAGATGGCGCTAATAATACCTAAAATTTCATTCCTAGCTGGAGCCATACGTATCTTTTCCTTCCTATAGAGCAAGCGCTACAATTTTTATAAAATTTAAGAAGTGATATTATAAAATTTTTTTTTCAATTTTAATTAATTTTTTTTTATTTTTAAGTTTTTATTTATTGTTTTATACTGTGTATAGTACATGTGATATATTTATAAAAGAACTATTGATTTATTTATAAAAGAACTAAATTGATTATGAAATAAAATGTTTAATCTATCTATATACATTATAAAGGGTTTTATGTTATCTATACTATTAAAATGTTTAGGTAAATTTGAAGTTTTACCTTAAACTAACTCATATGGACAATAGTCATGTGCCATAGAGGGTGTCGTATTAAAACAATAAACGAAGTACCGTAGCCACACATTTTAATATTTAGATTTTTACATAGATCTTCAATAATTGAATTTTTATATTCCGTTCCCATGTCCGTAAAAAGCGTCTTCATTGGACCGTACTTTAGAATAAAATCTTCAAATATAGCTTTCGCTACTGTGTTTGCACTCTTATTTGGTATTGGTATAACTACTAGACATTTAGTTAAGTCGCAGATAAATGTTACTGCGTATTCGTTTCCGTTATTAGAATTTAGTAATGGACCAATTGTATCCAATAATGACCCTATCAAAAGCTTTTAGTGGAGTTTTGGTTAGAAGCAATGGGGTCTTGGTATGTTTAGTCGTTTTAGACTTTTGGCATATAGGACATTCTTTATGTACGCTTTTATATATTTGTATGTTTAATATGTAATAGTGTGTCTGGATCTTGGCGAAGTTTTTTTGTAATGCGTGTATGACCTCCTTGTATTGAATCATCACTGGAATGTAGGCAATATAGCTTCTTTATCTTTTATTATTCGTTACTAAGGTCATCGGGTTGAGTAGCGCTAAACTATTTTATTGCTCATATTTTTAAAATTATCAATTGAAACATGTTCAAAGATATTTTCCCACGGTTGCACCACTTTGAGTTGGCTGATTTTGTTAATACCGGCCAGCTTTCAAACCTTTGAAAGTATTGACCTAAAACAATGATTCCATTTGTAGACAAATCGCAAACATCATATCTTGCTGTAATTTTCTTTCCGTATTTAAATAAGCACATGATTATTTACATGCAAGGTCACTACTTACGTACGTCATCATTATTAATGACTTTATATACGTTGGGCTTGAAGCTTATCTATAGATTACTTAAGCAATTCAATTTGTTCTTTTCCTGCACAGGATTTTTTGTCTATATTTTTTTTCTGGTAGTGACTTTCAGAACCATATTGTTAAATTGTATGTTTTTTAAGTCAGTGATAACGATTCTTGATTGCGCGTCGGCTACATAGTTGTCTTTACCCTTTAGATACTCTACCGTAAAATTATATTCCTCTAATTCAAGTCTCATTGGTGTTAATTTGGAATTGGGGTTTACTATTGAAAATAGTTAAGGTAAGTGCTTTTGTGGTCTGTTTGGCAGTGAAGTGTTCTACCATTAATATATGTGTCTGAAATGTTTAATTGCCCAATGAATAGCTGCTAGTTCTTGTTCTGTTGTTCTGTTGTGCTCTTGTGGCTTTCACCTTTGTAAATGATCTTGATGCGTACGGAACTGGAAGCTGTAGTCCACTTCGTTTTATGTTAGGACTGCTCCACAAGCATATTTGCTAGCATCTGTAATTATGCAAAAATTCTTAGCTAAAATCTGGCAGTATTGTAACAGAGTAGGGTTTATTAATGCTGATTTAAGATGTTCGAAGGTGTTTTGGCATTCAGTTGTCCATTCGACTTTACATCTTTCTTACATAATCTTGTTATGTGACGGGAATGTTCAGCAAAAATTTTTATAAACCGTCTGTAATAATTACAAAATGCAATGAATCTTCAGCGCTGTCCGCACCCTGGGCGTGGGACTAGATAATTTTGAATGACGTCGTATTTTTTGTCGTCAGGCAAGATTCCTTTATCTGTGCTCCGAGATCCGAGAAAAGTGACTTCGTGCAAAAAAAAAAAATGAACATTTTTCAGGATGTAACTTTAGGTTGTGTTGCTTACATTTCTCGAAAACATCAGTTAAATTCTTGAGCATATGTTTTTCGAACAACCATGACTATTGAATCATCCATATAAAGAAATGCTTGCGAAGGTTCCAACTATAAAGAGCTATAGTCATCATTCTCTGAAAAGAATTTGGCGCTATTTTTAAACCGAATGTTATTCGCGTGAAGGGATATGAACCCATATTTTGTTGAAAATAATGTTATATCCTGTGAACTTTTTTTCGAGTTCAATTTGGTGAAAAACCGGACATTAAGTCAAGGCATGAGCAATAATTTGCTCTACCTACGTTAGTTGGATCTAAAAATATCAATTCTAGGGAGGGGAAATTTATCAGACAAGAGTTTTTTATTATGGAAGTGACTTTTTGGGTACTAGTAGAAATGGGCTATTATAAAGGTGATACAGAGGGCTCTCATATTTCGGTCATTAATGAGTTTTTGAAATTGTTTTTGAACCTCGTCTTGTTGACTATGAGGATTTCTATAATTTTTTATGTACACGGGTTCATAATCATTTAATCTCAGTTTGTTTATAAAAATTGGTAGTGATAGATTCGGTTTCTTGTCCTAAGCATCGCTATACTGGGCGCATAGTTTTGTTAGTTGTTTATTAAATTGTAAGTGGAAGTTTTATGAAAGGCGTCTGTAATGATATCGTAGTTTGAAAGTGGTTCATGTTGAATATTGTTCATGTAAACTACGTGATCTGTATTTGTTGTGTTTAATAATCTTATGTATGCATTTTGGATCAAGCTGCAGGGTATTTGCAATATAAATACTATGTTGGATTTCTTGATTCGGAATTAATACACCGTCTTCTTCTGAATTTATTTCAATTTTTCAGACGACTTGGGATCTTGCTAGCAGAATAAGGGAGTTGTTGCCAGAACTGTATGGGTTATTGGAACACAAATCGCGCAGAGACTTTCATCTAACGGACGTGTATACATCCTAAGGTTTGGTGTTAGTGACACTACGCTCTTTTGTGCT
>NW_024545828.1:0-1293 GCF_018152505.1 Drosophila elegans | reverse complement strand
AAAAATAATCTTCAACTTCCTGTTTATGATTTACCATCCATCTCGACGCCAACTAATGCTAATAATATGGACCTTTCGCCGAACTACTTAACACCGTCTCTTCCACTGGCTCACACTTCCCCTTGAGGACCTTCTTCTGTTCCTTCGCGTGCCTCATTGGCTACGGAATCACTTGGCAATGTTCTACCGCAAGAAAACATGGCCTCTCTTGGATTACAACTGGCTCCTGTTGCTACCAACTCTGCTCCTACATCCGCTTCTACATCTGGTGCTGTTTCCTTCCCCAACGATATGCCTGGCCCAAGCCTTGCGGCTCCTAGACGCACTTATGTTCCTTTAAGTGGTGTTCCGAGAAGTAACCGTCCAAGAAACAGCGTGGCAACTTCTGATGTCTCTGGGATTCCTCTGAGTGGGGTTATTCAAAAATCAATATTCGTGACGACTCTTAATCCCGAAGGCACTGCCGAGGATGTTAGGATCTTCCTCTGTGAGAAACTGCATGCCCCGGACAACGCTATTTCTGTACATAAGTTCATTTTTAAGCAAAAGCGCCATATCTCTTCTTTTAAAACTCGTATCACTGATTCCTATTTCTCTAAGGCACTTGATTCTACACTTTGGCCAGTTAATACTTTAGTACATGAGTATCTTCAGAAAAACCAGCCTCGTGGCTCAAATTCAGCTGTTTCAAAAAACTAAGAAAAACAAATCTGTCAATTTTATACCAAAATGTGCGAAGCCTACTGGGTAAACTGAGTAAGGTGTATGTTAATAGTCTTTCCACCGACGCCGACGTCATTGCTTTAACTGAAACATGGCTAAATTCTTCGGTTTCCGATTTAGAAATATTCGTTGATAAGTTTGTTATCTATAGAACTGACCGCATCTCCCTGAGCGGTGGCGTGTTGATTGCAGTTCACAACTCACTTTCATCGGAGATTTTTCCTTTTAAACACCCTCTTTCCATTGAATTCGTTGCAGTTAAAATTAATATCAATAACATTAATATTTATATAACTTGCTCTTACATTCCTCCTAGATCTGATACTTCTCTCTATTTAATGCACCTGTCTGCCATTCAATTAGTATCCTCTTCTATTGCCGATGAGGACCACCTTATTATAATGGGAGATTTTAACATATCTAACGTGTCTTGGATCTCTTCATTGGACTCCAATCTCCTTTTTGCCGAAAGCCAGCACGACTTTATCGACGGCCTGACGAACTTGTCTCTGGGCCAGATAAACTTTGTAAAGAACCATATGGATAGACTTCTTGACATAATATTTGTTA
>NW_024545827.1:0-6661 GCF_018152505.1 Drosophila elegans | reverse complement strand
ATTAAAGTCTAATGATCTATTAAATTAAATAATGATCTATTAAAAATTAAATAATTAAAAAGTCAACATTAGATCAACAATTAAAAGCTAACCACAAGAAAGTGAGCACACTTGCAATATTTAAATTCACGTGCTGAAGAAAAGAAAATTAAAAATGGCCGCCGCTACTAAAGCCTTAAGCCCCACTGCCGAGATTGAGGAAAATACGAGCAAGCTATTAAAAGTACTGACCCCACCTGGATTACAAGGTGAGTGCGTAATCTCACTACTTTCAAACTCTGGAAGCGGTTTTTCCTCCGCTTTTGGCATGGGCCCCATTAAGTCGGATGACAGTGAAAGCCTCACGGCACTTGAGACGCTTTTAAAACCTTAAAAATTGACAATTGGGAACAATTACGCCCCTCGATCAGATAAGTTAAAGACCGAAACAAATGTTAATTGTAAAAATCCCTATACCATAGCCAATAAAGTTGTTCATAAACTACCCACCAATACATCTAGTCATTTATCCCACACACAAGTAGCGGCTTCAACTTCAGTGGCTTCAAAACCTTCTGTTAAAGACACTAACATACTGACAAAAACCAATATGGCAGCACAACTTAATTGCAAAAGCAATGAAAATAAATCAGATGACGCGTGTTCTGCCAGAAGAAGTTTGCTATCCACAATAATGCACATTTCACCTACGCCACCTGACCCCTTGGACACCACAGATGCCCAAGACAACCAAAATTTTGACATGGTGAAAAATTGGATCCACAATCTTACCTCTCCGACCAGCAAGGCATTCCGCCCGTTGCGGACTCCTGGAAAACGACGCTGCAGTGAAACAACGGATTCTGATGACGAACTGCTCCGCCTGCCAAACTTCCTGTCTGCTGCACCAGACTCCAAGCCAACAGTAACTCCTGGAAAAAAAGACGTGTTGAATTGGAAAACATGGACAACGGCCCTCTCTTCTTCCCATGGTCGCCAATTATGCCGTACAAATTTACTAGTACGGTAGCACAGCAAATATCCCTAGAGGCTCAGCAAAACAAACTTGCTGGCCAGCGTCAAGGGCCTCCTAATCCTGTTGGAATCCCTTCTGGCCATCCCAAACAGGTACAAGAAGCCAAGCCAAATCAGTCTCCAAACAAGCTTGCTGGAGTTGCTTGCGCTGCTGGTGCTGCTCGCGCTGTTGGTACTTCTCTCGCCGTTGGTGCTTCTCGCGCAGATCCTGCTGGCATTGCTGGCGCTGCTCGTTCGACTCAAGCTGTTCGTTCTGTTGATACTGCTGGCACTGCTGTTTCTACTGGCCTTAAAGGAAACCTCTCCAAACAGGATCAACCAACTCGAGAGCTGCTCCCAGACCAACATCCATGGCAACAGGTCCCGGTCAGTCGAAGGATCCCGTCAATTCATCTACCTCAGATCAAGGATATACAGATCCTGTTGGAAATCATCAAGAACTCTGCTGGAGAAGAAAAATACTCGACCAAGAGTACACCAGGAAATGGAGTGCGAATTAACTGTATTGATATGGAAACCTATAACGCAATTAAAAAGAAATTAATAGACAACAACACTCTTATGTATACCCATCAAAAAAAATCAGAACGAGGGTTTAGGGTCGTTATTCGGCACCTACACCACTCAACGCCTTATCAGTGGGTAGCAGCCGAATTGGAAAAGCAAGGGTTCACTGTTAGATACGTTAGGGTCATGCGTCACCGATTCAATGGTAATCCCATGAACATTTTTGAAATTGAGGTACAGGTAAACTCCGATGGCAAGCACTTGGGAATTCTCAAGATAAAAAAGCTTGGCAGTCAGTCAGTAGATGTAGAGAGAATGAACAAGCCACGCGAACCAGTTATGTGCCACCGCTGCCAAGCATATGGGCATACAAAAAGTTACTGCCAGCTACCTTATAAATGCATGAAGTGTGCCGAGAAACATTCAACTACAGCTTGCTTAAAACCTAGGAATGTTGCTCCAAAATGCGCAAATTGTGGTGGTAAACATGTTAGCTGTTACAAGGGGTGTGAGGCATTTAAAGCGGCGCGTAGTAGGCTTAGAAACAACCAAGCTAATAGGGGGGAAAAACCAACAGCTCTTAACGTTGAGCAGCCCAAAAAAAATATTAAACATCTCTGGTTGCCCACATCAGCAAATGATGCCGAATTATCCTACAGCCAAGTTGTTCGTGGATGGAACCCGGCCGAGGCTCACATAAAAAGGCTTCAAAATAGGATTTATGATGAACAACAATTGAACTCCACCCCTCAACAGCGGAATCCGTTTAAATCTAGCCCTTCTATTGGCACGGCGAAGACCAATAAACAGGCGCGTACCAGGAAGACTGGAAAGATCCCTGGTACTAAATGACAGATATAAATTAAAGAAACTCTGGAAAATCACAAATACTCTCAAGAAACAGCCTCAGCCAAATTTTCCCATAAAAATTAATCTAAACACGGAAGCAAGTAAAAATAACTCGCAGATAAATTGGACCAAAACCATTTCGGAAAAAGCAGAAGAGTTTGTCAAACACCTTGAGAATAGATTTAGCCCGAAGCTATTAAATACTAATCCAAGCTGATTTTGAAACCCGCCTTAACGAAAGTTCTGAAGCTGCTCTAAGACCTGTCACTTTTCTAGAGCTAAAGCTTGAAATAGAATCGCTGGATTTAAACAAGGCACCGGGAAGAGACAAAATTGACAACAAGTTAATCAAACAACTTCCAAAAAAAGCGTTGCTTTATTTGGTTCTCATCTATAACTCTATCTTAAGACTTGGACACTATCCTGCGCAATGGAAACATGCTACTATTTCGTTAATTCTGAAGCCCGGAAAAGACAGTTCAGAGGTATCTTCGTATAGACCGATAAGTCTTCTTTCTGGGCTCTCAAAAATATTCGAGAAAATGCTGTTGAAACGCCTATTCGAATTTCCTTTGTTTTCGAAAGCTATTCCATGTCATCAATTCGGTTTCCGTCGAGAACACGCCACTGAGCAGCAGCTGGCGCGCGTCACGCAATTCATATTAAATGCTTATGAAAATCACGAATCATGCTCAGCTGTCTTCATTGATATTACTGAAGCCTTCGATAAAGTCTGGCATGCTGGCCTTCTGAATAAACTTGTCAAAATAGTACCCTTGAAAATGTTTAGAATATTGGAAAATTACCTTAGTAACAGAACCTTTGAAGTCAACTCTACAGATGGTTCTAAATCTCGCGTAGGAAAAATAAACGCTGGAGTGCCTCAGGGCAGCAATCTTGGTCCTGTGCTTTACTCAATTTATTCATCAGATATGCCAACTCCGGAGACCATACAAAAACCATCATCTTCTAGTTTTCCTGTTCCTAGAGTTCAAGACATGATGCTGGCGACTTACGCTGATGATACCATTATCCTGAGCAAAAGTGACAACCCAATTACGAAGATTACCTAAAACACTTCTCTGACTGGGCAGAAAAATGGGCCATTACAGTTAACAGAGCTAAAACTGGTCATGTCATGTTTACCTTAAAAAACCTAAAACGAATTAAGGAACAATTTCGTTTTAAAGGCCCTATAACCCCGAAAATAAATGGGCAAGCCATTCCTACGAGTACTAAGCAAACCTATCTTGGTGTTATATTGGATAGCAAACTTAACTTGACTTCGCATGTTAATCTTCTGCGCAACAAAATCAGAACCACAGCTAAGAAACTTGATTGGATAATGGGCAAAAATAGCAGTCTGCAAAACGACTGTAAGATGGTTTTACTCAAACAACTTATCACGCCAATATGGCAGTATTCCATTGCGGTATGGGGATCTCTCGTCTCAGAGTCGCAAATCAATCGTATCCAGACAGCTCAAAATAAGGTTATCAGGAACTCACTTAAGGCAACCAGATATACAAGAAATGACACGATAAGGAATTCCTACAACATAAAAACTGTGGATGATATCTACGAACAGGCGAGTGAAAGATTTGCAAGGTCACTTTCAATACACCAGAATCCAGCGGTACGGCGTATACTGGAGGAGCCGTACATCCCACAAAGACTTTTGTTTAAAAGGCAAAGATATTTGAAACAACTAAACCGCCATTTTTCTCCACTTCGAGACGGCCTACAACCTTTGTGGGAACCGCCACTGCCTATAATTCCGGAGAGTTCCAGCTTCAATGATTTTGCAACGAGTGAACAAAAAAATATTCATTATTTTTTGAGGCAATATATCCGCCATGAACTTCCAACTTTATTAAGACTAGAGGACGAGGAACGGGAAAAAAAAGAAATTGCTGAAAGGGAGCGGTTGGCAGCAGCTGAGAAGATGAAACCCACACCTGTACCCAGTAGACTTTGTGAGGGAACTATTAATCACCTGAAGAGGGCTCATGCACATGGAACTCGTACCCGTAATTTTATTGCTCAAAGGATCAGAGGTCAACACATAACAATACAAAGACTCATAATTCCTGACTTTGAGGGAGACGAGGAACATCAAAAACTGCTCGAAGCTGCTGAAAGGGATCATCCACCGTCACTTACAGGTATCCTAAAGGTACACACAGTCGCTCAATTGACCTCCAATAAACCAGGGGTCAAAAAAGGAGAGGGGTCCCGAATACATACCCAGGACACGCTCCCTGCCACCTCAACTGAGTCTGTTTGCCAGGAGAACCAGCTGACTGCTAATATTGAGCAACTACGTCAAAGACTACACCTACTTGTTGACAATGAACCGACAGACGAACGCGGAATCCAGACTCAGAGTGTAGTAGAAGGCAGAGAAATAAGGGGTGCTCACCATAGTACGATAAATCCCCGCAAATCACTCATGTCCTTCCTGCTATACTTTCAATATTCACAGAGAATGGAACCTGTGCCAGAGCCACCAGCTTCAATTCAACGGGCAATCTGTGACCTGTGTGGAAGGCAGCACATTGTGTCTCGTCGCCGAGCAGGAGTCCTCCAGGTCACTGCAACATGCATAAGCTGTTCTGGGCGATCGTCAGTGCGCTGAATGGCACGGATGTTTTCCTGCTGTTATTGACCTGTGATGTACGGAGGACAAATTGTAATTTTTATTTTTGTAAATACAAATTTAATAATTTAATAATGACACTGGATACAAACGGGCGAACCGCATGCGAGAGGCGAGGCGCTTCGTTGGCTGTTGCATGGGGCTGCTGTTTGGAGTCGATTGCTGGATGGCTGCACGCGGCTGCTGCTCCTGAGCTTGGCTGCAGCTTGAGGGAAAGAAGAAATGGAAACGCAGGGCCTGCAACTAGCGGCCCGCTCCGGGTGGCCTCACCAGCCCGATCCTGCTGCGGCTTGTATGCCTCTTCACGTGACTGCAGCCGACCTGCCTGCCGCTCCGGTCCTGCAGCTCCTCCAACGCAAGGCGGCGCTGAACCGCCGGATCATGTTCTGCCACTGACTGATGCTAGAATGCTGGCCTTTGCACAGGGCGGCGCTGAACTGGGTCGCATACGAAGGGCGAGGCGCTTCGATGGCTGCTGCTTGGGGCTGCTGATTGGCGTCGGCTGCTGTTCCTAAATTTGGCTGCTACTTGAAGGACGCAGTGCCTGCAGTTTGCGGCCTGCTCCGGGTGCTGGTCTCCGGGTGGCTTCACAGCCTGCTTCTGCTGCAGTTTGTTTGCAGCGTGGTGTGACTGCCGCTTTGCGGCCAATGCCTGATGCTGCTACCGGTTCCATTGGCCACTGCAATTCTATGGTTGTCGGCTCCCATGCTTCCGTCGGCTGCTTGATTGTCTTCATTACACAGTCAATAACACATGCTAGACGAATAAAAAAGATAAATTAATATTATTCTTCTTTTCTATGCAATTATATTAATTTCTACTGCCTGCGCCGGCTGCTTCTGGTGCGGCCTCGGGCGACCGCCACTTGGCAGCTGATTCGGCCTCTGGTGTCCGGGGCCACACGTCTGCTGCGATGACGGACCTGTTCCAATTAGATGCTTCGTCGTTGGAGGTGGACTGCTTCTCCGCATACTGTGCGGCAGCTCTGCTGTCATTATTCCTGAGAGGACAGCTGCTCCTGGTCCTGGCGGCTAATTCCTGTGGACTGGCGGCGGGAACTCCAGCGCCGACCGCCCTGTTGGCGGACTCTCGGCGCCCAGCACTTGAGTTGCTGCTCCAGCCAGGGATCACAGCGTCCACTGGGTCAATACGGTGGCTGCCCTGTTCCTGTTGCCGCTTGAAGATGACTGGTCCTGGCGGCTGGCTCCTGTGGATTGGCGGCGAGAGGCCTTCAGCGCCAATGCTCGAGTGGCTGCTCCAGCCTGAGATGACTGCGTCCGGTGAGATGGCTGCCCTCCTCCTGGTGCCTGATTGAAGATGCCTGTTTCGAGATGGTGCCTGGTTCGGTCGCATCCGTTGAAGCTGTTGCCGTGGTTGCTGAAAAAAAAGGGGGAAAGAAAGGGAATGATATTATATTGTTATTGTTTTGTATTCTTAACTTTACTTAACATTTGTTTAGGTAAGCGCCAAGCTGTGTCTTGGTGCTGCCAATTTGTTTTTTGTTAACATGCTTTCCTATTACTCTGTTAAATAACGCCATGTTATATTTAAGGAAGTTGCCGTATGGTAATAAGTTGAATAAAAATGTTGACGCTCTGTTAGCTTTGCAGTGCCGTCTAATGATCTATTAAA
>NW_024545826.1:0-23736 GCF_018152505.1 Drosophila elegans | reverse complement strand
GAAATATTATTTGTAAGTCTCTAAGTGTATTGAATAAACGAAGTTAAAAAGAAATAAGGAGAGAGAAGCTTTGAATGAGAGCGCGGTGGGGAAGGAGAGCGAAATCCCTGCTGGAGGTAGAGAATAATGAGCGAGAGGGGGGCAGCTCAAGAAAGCCTGAACAGACGCCCGTGCACGCTGCGCTGAAGAAAATAGAATTCAATAATTGCAGACGAACCACACCCCATCTCCTACATCAGAAGTGGGATCAACACCCCTACAAGACAATTCCGGAGAACAGCTGGCGCACGCTGGAATCGCAAAAAATAGAGTGATTACGGAACTTTTGAAAGCAGCAGAATCCCACGCCGGTGCCTAGCACGCGCCCTATCTCGGCAGTGCTACAACGTTCAACCCGCAGCTGCTGACGCCGACGCAGCAGCATGGTGCAAAACGGCTAGCATGATTCTATGTGAACATCCGCAAGAAGGTGCATCTTTGGTAATGACGCTCAGCAAAATCGTTCCTCGGTAGTGCATCGCAGTGGCTATCACAAATATGCTTCGCCGGAATGAGCTGGGCGCAATTCAAGGAATTGTTCATGGAGCGCTATGAAGGCAATGAGACGCCGGCGGCATTATTGCTAAACATGCTGAAGGGACGCCCAAGCCCCAACGAATGCCTCTCAGTGTACTCCAGCCGAATGGTTGCGTCTTTATTAACCAAGTGGAAAGCGATGACACACAAAGAAATTGCTATAATCGTTGGTTCTGGCACATGCGTCGCAAAGTGATTCAAGACTGCAGCGCTTAGTGTTTACAACAAACATAAAGACAAGAGCGGAGCTACAACAACAACTCAAAGCGCATTCGTTCGTCAGAATTCTGAATTCTCTGGAATGAACATGGGCCCCGAGAGGAAGAGGTTTAATATGCAAACGCCGATTAGATGCCACAGTTGCGGAATCTGGGTCACAAAGCAATAGAGTGTCGAAGGAGGAAAAGCAGAAGAGAGGAACGAGACAAGAGCAGGCCATGGCAACGGCAGATCAACGATGATGAGAGAGAGATCAACTGTGACATGTTTTTAAATGCGGCAACGTTGGACACATCGCATCAGTGTGCACGAAGGGACCAGCAGCAGCGAGAGAAGAGTGGACATGTGCGCGTTTCTTCAGCCCTAACGGAACTGCAATACAATTTGGTGAGCGGTTTCCATTTTCTTTGATTCGGGTTCCGAGTGCTCGTTGGTAAAAGAAACAACAGGGGAGAAGCTAGGCGGCAAAGATGTCATAATTTGGTAGTTTTAAGAGGCATTGGCGACAATATTGTCAAGAGCACCATGCAAATTCTGTCTATCGTACAAATTTCAGAATTTAATTTCGAATTGTTGTTACACGTAGTAGATAATAAGTGTCTCAAATATGATATGATAATTGGACAAGACATTTTTCAACTTTGGCTTTGGAGTAATGTTAGAAAGTGATAAATTTGATATTTATAGAACTCAAACGATTTTATCGGTAATAGACGATAACACATTAAAATAAGATTGACTATAAAAATAATGTTAATACAGATTTAATTGATAGTGATAAGTCAAAGCTAAACGACATATTGACCAAATATTCCATGTTCTTCATAGATGGTATCCCAAGTAGGCGTGTAACTACGGGTTCATTGGACATCCGTTTGCTGGATATAAACAAAACGGTTCAAAGACGACCGTATCGCCTTAGCGAAAACGAGAAGCAGATAGTTAGGGACAAAATTCAGCAAATGTTAGAAGCAAATGTAATACGACCTAGCAGTTCTCCGTTTGCTAGCCCAATGTTACTAGTCAAAAAGAAAGACGGGAGTGACAGACTATGCATCGATTATCGTGAATTAAACGCAAACACTGTGTCAGATAGGTACCCCTTACCATTAATCGCAGATCAGATTGATCGCCTGCGTGGTGGAAATATTTTTCCAACTAAGACATGGCCAGTGGCTTTTACCAGGTGCCTATTCACCCCGATTCCATTGAAAGAACTGCATTCGTGACCCCGGAGGGGTCAATGCGAATTTCTAGCAATGCCGTTTAGACTGAAGAACGCCTCATCGGTCTTTCAGCGTGCCATAGTTCGAGCCTTGGGGGATTTAGTCAATACGTATGCAGTAGTCTATATCGATGATGTGCTAATTGTTTCGAATTCCATAGATGAAGCATTCGAGAGATTAGAGGCAGTATAGAGCGTGTTATCAAAGTCGGGGTTTTCTTTCAATGTAAAGAAATGTCGGTTTCTGCACACAGAAAAGAATACTTAGGTTTTATAATCAAGACGGTGATCTAAAACCCAACCCTCGAAAAATCCAAGCACTAACTCAACTACCAAAACCAGCTTCAGTCACACAGATTAGACAGTTATAGGATTATCATCCTATTTCAGGCAATTCGTACCTAGATTTTTAAAAGTAATGAAGCCGCTATATCAATTAACTTCAAAGTCAAATGCATTCGAGTGGAAGAGCAGCATGAGGGAAATTCGTCAAAAAATCATTAAGGTGCTAACTAGTGACCCTGTGTTGATTATATTCGATCCCAAGTTTCCAGTCGAATTGCACACGGATGCAAGCGCTAATGGGTATGGCGCTATGTTAATACACAAGGTGGATGGCAAGCGTAGCGTAGTCGAATACTACAGTAAATGCACCACGTTGGCAGAATCTAAATACCACTCATACGAGCTCGAAACATTGGCGATGTATAATGCTATCAAACACTTCCGACATTACCCAAGCGGTAGAAAATTCACCATTTACACAGATTGTAATTCCATCAGAGCGAGTCGTGAAAAAGCAGTATTAACCCCGCGGGTGCATCGATGGTGGTCATTTATGCAGCTCTTCGAATTTCCAGGTAGAGTACAGAAAGGGGAGCCAAATGGCTCATGTTGATTCTTATCAAGAAATCCCGTCGAAGTTGTTGCGCAGGCAAATGCAAGCAAAGTTGTGGAAGTACGAGTTGACTTAGCAACTATCACTCACAACTGGCTTGTATCTGAACAGCAGCGTGATCAAATATATCCAGAATTATGATCGAATTGAATAGTGACGAAATGCAGAAAGAGCTAGCAAACACCTACGAAATTAGAAAAGTTTGTTGCATCGCAATATTCAAAGAAATGGCAAGACTCGATGTTTGCCCGTTGTTCCGAGGGCGTTCAGATGGTCTGTTATTAACTACATTCACGAAGCTATAATGCATTTAGGCTGACAAAAAACTCTAGATAAGGTCTACGAGCATTGTCGAAATATTTAAGAAAGTTTGTTGAAAATTGCGTGACGTGTGGATTGTCGAAATCAGCGTCACCCCACTACCCAAAGTCGAGATACCGTTGCATACTTTACATATCGACATAAGTGGTAAACTAAGTGGAAAAAAGGATGAGAAGGTAAACATCATTGTTCAAATCGACGCATTCACAAAGTTTGTCTACTTGTACCATACATGGAATTTAGATACTGCAAGTTGCATACAGTCTGTGAAGTCCGCGATATCGATATTTAGTGTTCCCAGCAGGATTATAGCTGATCAGGGAAATGCTTCACAAGTAGTGAGTTTCGTAAGTTTTTGTTCCACGAATAAAATAGATTTACATGTGATAGCGACAGGTGCAAGCAGAGCAAATGGGCAGGTAGAGCGGGTGATGAGCGTGCTCAAAGGCATGTTAACGGCAGTGGAGACTAGCAAGCGTTCGTGGCAGGAGGCGTTAGGCGAATTTCAATTAGCAATAAATTGCACCACAAACCGAGTGACTAAACATAGTGCTTGGAATTGTTAATAGGGAAAGAGGCGAGAACAATGGGAATGTTGACCATCAATGAAAACATTCGAATAGATCTCGAGAAAGCTAGAGAAAATGCTAAAAACAACATTGATAAGAATGCAATGTATGAGAAAGAAAGAGTTGATAAGAAGCATGCCCGAGTTGTAAAACCTAAGGTTGCCGATCATGTTTTATTGAAAAGTGAAGAGCGACACCAAACTAAATTAGATCCATAAGGTTGGCGATCATGTTTTATTGAAAAGTGAAGAGCGACACAAAACTAAATTAGATCCAAAATTTAAAGGACCATTTGTTACTCTAGAATTGCTTGATGGTGATCGATATTGTTGAAGTCATTAACTACAAAGCGGATGTATAAGTATCCACATGATAGTGTACGCAGTCTACCTGATGAGCGGGAGGCTATTGAGTTTATTGAAGAGTTTGACGATGGCGAGAGAGACAAACCAATAAGACCTAAGAGAGGCACAGGTGGAATCACATACAAAGACTAAGTTTAAGTGCTGGTTATGGTCAGGCTGTGGTATGAAAAATTGGTATCCAAATGGTTGAGTTATGCAGAAGAAAGCGGTGTACTCTAATTTTAATGTGATGATTTAAAAATTGGTATCCAAATGGTTGAGTTTATGCAGAAGAGAGCGGCGTACTCTAATTTTAATGTGAATAGCCTGCTGAACTAAGGAAGAGAGAAGCTTTTGAATGAGAGCGCGGTGGGAAAGGAGAGCGAAATCCCTGCTGAGCGTGGCGCAATGAGAGGTAGAGAATAATGAGCGAGTGGAAGGCAGTTCAAGAAAGCCTGCGAAACTGAACAGACGCCCGTGCAAAGAAATCATTGCGACTCGCTGCGCTGAAGAAAATAGAATTCCATAATGGCAGACGAACCACCCAACCCCCATCTCCTACATACTCATAGTTGCATAAACCTATGAGACAACAACAAAAACCGTTGCAGCGCTAAAATAGAACATATACAAACAGGATATAATCAATGCGATCCACACATATACAAAAGCAAGCAAGCATGGAAACGATGACAGATCGTTTATAAGTGATCTTAAATCTTGCTCTGGTTGTGGTCAAACTCACCAGAGAGAAAATGGAAGTTCAGAAGCGCCGTATGTGCGGTCGGAAAGGTCATAATGCAGTCGTCTGTATGTCAAAGTATGTCAAGTCAAATGTTAAATGGCCGGGTCAAGTAAAGAACCGGGACGTAAAGTCCAATAAGAACGAAGCAAACGAAGTCGAAGTGATCGAAGCAGTTTACAGTGTCACAGGTCAAGTAAAATATCAACAAAACAGAAATGTTATTTATCTCGAAATATTGAAACAAGTGATTTCATTTCAAATGGATTCCGGAGCAACAGCATCCGTGGTAAACTCAATACATACGCCTTGCTGCAGAAGCCGAAAATGCACAAGTTTTCCCGAGCTTTACATGCGTTTGGACATATCCAATACCATTACTAGGGGGAGCTGCAGACTGTCGCAAAATGCGGAGTGAAAGAGAAACAAGTGGTCATAATCGTGGCAAATATAGAAACTTCGACTAATCTGTACGGCATGGATCTATTTAACGTTTTTTGGATTTGATATCATGAAAGTATAAAACATTTTTTGAGGTGCATAATGACAAAGTTAGTGACCTCTGCAACAAGTACAGCGAAGTGTTTGAACCAGCCATTGGTGCCATTAAGGACTTCAAAGCTAGTGTATTTTTAAAATCTTCAGCGACATTAAAGTTATATAAAAGCCGCCAAATTCCGTTCGCTCAAATGGACAAATTTAAAGCCGAAGCAGACAGACTCACACAAGCCGGAATTAGGAAACCAGTAAAATTCAGCAATAGGGCATCCTCAATCGTGCTCGCTCCTAAGCCAGGTGGCGATATTCGTATTTGTGGGGATTTTAAACAGGCAGTTAACGCACAAATCGACGTCGAACAGTATCCGTTAACAACAAAAGAAGCTCCATTTCACATCATTCGTCATGGTAAGCAGTTCAGCAATATAGACCTCAAGGATGCCTATCTCCATATGGAAATGAAATCATGGTGGTAAGCACACACCTGGGCCAATTTCAATATCAATCCTTACGGGATTGCAAGCGCACCAGCCATCTTCCAAAGATACCTCGAGCAACTTCTAAAGGGAATAGAAGGTTGTGGCAACTATTTAGATGACATCATCATCTCAGCACTCTTCAAGAGAACGGCATCAAATGCAAAAAGGCAAAAATGCTTTTTTTTCAAGGACGAAATAGAATATTTAGGGCGAAGAATCAGCACAAACGGCATTCTCCCAGACAGCACAGGCTTGGAGGCTGTAAAACTGTTAAGTCCGCCTTCTAACTTATAACAATTGGACAACATTCATGGATAAAGTTAATTATTATTGTAATTTTATTCCGAACTATTCGCAGTTGGCTGCTCCATTGAACCAACTTCGCAGAAAAGACGTAGCCTTCATTTTTGGTTCACAACAGGAGCAGGATTTTACTGCTCTTAAGTCCCACATTATTAACGCAACGCAGCTAGCTCACTTTGATGAAAAATTACCTCTAGTGCTCGCTACAGATACTACAGCCTTTGGCATCGGGGTAGTCTTTTCGCATCTTCAGCCAGATGGCGGAGAGATAACCATTGTATTCGCATCTAAAAAGCTCGACAAGCATCAGGTTAAATACAGCCAAATCGAAAAGGAAGGACTTTCCATAATATTTGGAGTAAAGCGTATTCACCAAAACCTTTTAGGCAGAAAGTTTATCCAGTTTATTAGACCACAAGCCACTAGTTACCATTTTTAATCCAGGCAAGCATCTCCCGTTGATGACGTCAAACAGGCTACAACGTTGGGCTATTATTCTCATGGCCTACAATTTCGATATACAGTATCGATCCACATCTGCTCATGGTAATGCAGATGCTCTTTCACGCCTTCCAGTGGGTACAAATTCAGACTTCGACATAGAAGAGGAAGCTTGCCACACTGTAGTCGAAGTGTCACTACCGATAAATTCTGACCTCATTCGCAACCACATGGACAAAAACAAAGTTCTCAAGCAGGTCCTGCAGTACGTATCTGTGGGATGGCCAGAAAAACTCCAGCCAGGCAACGAAGCCCTATACCTTACTTTAACCGAAAGTTTGCTCTCACAATCACCAAACAATTGCTTTGCCTACACACAGACGCAAATCGTATTATAATTCCAGACAGACTACGTGCCCATATCCTAAAACTCCTACATGAAGGAGATTGGGGCATTGTACGAATGAACAATGGTGGCCTGCCATAGAGGATGACATCAAAAGCCTTGCTCAGTCTTGTAGCATCTGCAAGTCCAACAATCCTGCACCACCAAGAGAGTACCAAAGTTTACCAGCAGCAGCAACAGCATGGGAGCGAATTCATATCTAATTCGCCGGTCCAATCTTTGACCCTATGTGGCTCATATGCGTAGACGCGTACTCACAGTTCCTATTTGTCATCCAAATGTCGTCTACAACAACCGCCAACACGATCGCCGCACAGTCTTCGATTTTCGCCATCGAAGGATACCCGAAAACCATGGTTAGCGACAACGGTCCTCAGCTTACAGCTGACGCCTTTGAGGAATTCTGCAAACTGCACGGTATAAAGCATATTACCACAGCACCGTTTCATCCAGCATTCAGCTCGATCTCAGCTCGAGGACTGTAAGCAGCAGCTGTTTGCTGAAGCCAACACATTGAATGTGCATAACTTCAGCAGCATCGTGGGATTTGAGTTTAGGTGCTCTTTGGCGGCCTCCCCGCAGTGAAATCCATGAAGACCTTGATGATCAAAAACTTGGGCAACACTGGGCTAACGTACGAGGAGCTTCAAACGATTGCAATCGAGGCGGAGGCAGTCTTAAACTTAAGACCAATGGCACCCCTATCCGAAGACCTAAACGATGGAGAGGCCTCTTTGATGTCCGTACCGGACCCTTCAATTGACGAGAGCAGACCATCCTATCTTACGCGTTGGCAGCGCGTAACGTACTTGAAGCAACAGTTCTGGGAGCAATGGATTATTAACACACACTTCAGGCGCGCTCCAAATGGCTCAAACCCGATGCCAACATTCAAATTAGCCAAATTGTAATAATTCACGAGGATAATACACCTCCCCAGGAGTGGATCCTGGGTCGCATCACCAACACGAATTTCGGAGCTGATGGACGAGTAAGAGTGGCCGAGATCAAGGTGAAAAATGGAACCATTTGTAGACCCATCTGCAAGATAGCGCTCCTGCTTGAGCAATTGGTGCTTGAATACTCCTTGGATCATTCAGAAGGCGGAGATGTTCGATGACATCATAACTGAATGCCAATTTTCATTTATTATTATTTGTTTATAAATAACTTTTTTTAAAAACAGTTGATTAATTTGAATTCTTTGCCAACTTGTACTTCTTAATTACCCCTCACTGTAATCATAAGTTTGTATTTTGAATTAACTCTTATACATACAGCTCACACATGTACATTTCACTCTTTGTAATCTCAAACTTGAACATTAAAATCAGTGCATATTAGAGATCGAAAAAACTCGGACGTTTTACTCTGATAACTTTGCATTTGGACAGAGTCCGCACACATATTTTAATTGCTAACAAATATTAAATAATGTTAAATTATGACAATCTTTATCCATCACCACTACAATATCATTCCAGGCTCTTCTAGTTACTGTGGCATCAAAAAGCTTCTTGTTATATAAATCCCACAACTCTGGATGATACTCTTTTAATTGAATTAATCAAATTGGTTAGTCTGCATCAAATTCTGATATTCGCGACTTTTTCGTATTTTCGGAGTTTTCCCTCCATTTAGACCGATATTTAAAAAAGATCCAACAGTGAGAAAGATAAAATTTGTTTATTCTTAACGTCAGGGACTAGCGTTCGATCACACAAGTTCATCCCAGAAACCTGGCAACGGTTTGCAATTTTCTAGTATTTTTTCGTCGATCTTAGTACCGGGGGTGGGAAAAGGCACTGACGAAAAGTGTACGCCGGTTATTTGCCTCTCGCTCTCTCTCATAGCTGGCGGACGGATTACGTCGATGTGAGTACTAGGCTTATACCTTAAGATACAGATTTTTTGTTTTATTTAATATGCTTCGTTTTAAATGTAAAAAAAATTAAATATTATCTAGTTAACAGCAAATTATAGGGATCTCACTGAGAGAGCGTGTGGGTGGTATCTCTTCAGTCTTCTTTTCCTGGGTCTTCAGGTCAGCCTTTTTGCCAGGGTATTAGGGTGAGAGCCAAGACGCTTGATGAAACTTTTCGCGTGTTTCCGACAAACTTCGCTAATCTTAGGAATTTCAAGGTCTCTTTCTAATTTTGCATAATGCCGTAGACTTATTCCGCATACTTCCAAATAAAGCTCAAAATGGACTTGTAAATGCAAACTTTATTGGCGATTGAGAGCTTGTTTTTTTATTAAAGAAGCTAAGAAATGTTGAGGCATAGTGATGTGTCTCTGGAAAATGAGGAATCATTGTAATTATAGTTGATTTTCAGCTAACTTAATACACTATTAAGCAACAGCACTATAAAAACATAACTTTAATTGATGAAGTTTGATCGTCTTATTTTCCAGAAGGTTCTCGCTTGGAGATTTTGTGGCTTTTATCTTTCTGATCTGGCCTTCTACCTCTATCTGCGGGACAGGATTTGTGGGCAAAGCCATTTAGTAAGGGAGTAGTCCGTCGATGCATCTGCGCCTGAGTTACCGCTGATGTCTTCCCGATGACATCACCTCCACCCAAACCCCCTCGGGCATTGTCCCACTAACGGCGATGCCGTTCAACCCGGACATAGGATCGCCAACGCAGCGGTTTCTGGATGCCGGATCGTGTAAACAACTGGGTCTCGGGCATCCGGCCGAAACCGCTGACCTAGGAGATTTCACAAACTCAACATATGTACCCCACCCGCAAACGAAGCTCTCGATTGTAATTGAAACCAAAATAAAAGTCAGTCTAAGAGCGACACTTGAAAGCATAAGTCTTTTATTCAGAAGCCTTCTCAAAACTCCACCAGGATCTTCTCGAAGCCACCTAAACTCCACCAGCACAGTCTACACCAGCCAGATCCGGCCACAGACGATAATTGGCGCAGCCGGTTTTTAAAAAGAACCAAAGATTAAATTCACCGAAATCATCATAGTAGTTACTATGTAATAATTTGGGTAACCCAAGGGGCAAAGTAAAATAAAAAAAACTAGAGGAAATGAAAGTGCAAGCATTTTTGTGTGCCCACAAAGAAATGTGGATAATAAAGATATATATATATATTTAAACAAAAAAAATTAAAAAAAAAAAAATAAATAAATAAATCCAATCAACGATCTGAGTCAACAAGTTAGTGACGGTTAACAAAAAAAATATTTATAACAAATACCCGTTTGGTGTTTATCAATTGTTGACCAGCACAGTATGCACTGTACATTAAATGTGGTTATCTCAATCTATCTAAATGTGGTTATCTAAATCAAATTATGTATCTATACGAATTGTGACCATCAATCGCTGATCGGCACAAAATGCATCGCGCATTATTATAGATATATAAAAACGACAAGTTTAAAAAAAAATATAAATAAAAAAATGCATACACTACAAATTTTTATTATATATCTATATCAATTGTGACCATCAATCGCTGATCGGCACAAAATGCATCGCGCATTATTATAGATATATAAAACGACATGTTTAAAAAAAATATAAATAAAAAAAATTTATACACTACAAATTTGTATTATATATCTATATCAATTGTGACCATCAATCGCTGATCGGCACAAAATGCATCGCGCATTATTATAGATATATAAAACGACATGTTTAAAAAAATATAAATAAAAAAAATTTATACACTACAAATTTTTATTATATATCTATATCAATTGTGACCATCAATCGCTGATGGTCACAAAATGCATCCCGCATTATTATAGATATATAAAAACGACATATAAAAAAAATATATAAATAAAAAAATTTATACACTACAAATTTTAATTATATATCTATATCAATTGTGACCATCAATTGCTGATCGGCACAAAATGCATCGCGCATTTTTATAGATATGTACATACAACCTAAAATACTCCAAATAAAACGTACACTGAAAATTTGATTTTCGCACCCACATCAATTTCGACCATCTATGTCTGAATCACATCGACAATTGTTACACACTTTAAATTGTCTTCGAACCTCCACATACGCACATTTGCAATATACAACCATACAAAAATATTATTCATGGCTAAGCACTCTAAATAGAGGAAGGGAGGAAGGCACCACTCGCGTCGTCTGTGTTCCAGGCCTTTTGTTCTTTTGTATATTTATATAAATGAGAGCGTAAGACCGGGAACCAACGACGACTCGCTTTTTCTTCCTCCCCTATTCCCTTGTTCTTGCCATGAAACCGGATACAATTGAGCCCCACACATAAAAAAAAACAAACAAATAAATAAAAAAACAGCTACAATGCAATGTAAAATCAAATAACAATTTGCAAAAGAAGCACGCAGAAATCTTAGTAATCATTACCTCACCAACGTATTGAATAATTGCCACCATGGGGGTCACCACACTAAAAAGAACACACGCACACGCTAATTATGTCGGTTTTACAGATTCTCAGCGTAATACAACGACACAAATTTTAGTAACTATTAGCATAGACTAAGACATATACCCATATATATATTTACACGTAAAATTACCTATATACAAAAAAAAATTTTTTTTTATATATTTTTTTTTTTTTTAATTACACATAAGACATTTACACAAACATTTTCTTATTAAGTTACCTACACGAGAAAATATAGATAATACGATTTTTTCACACAATTTATAATTTTACACCTCCTCTTTAAAGCACATAATATCTACCAAAACATATAATTCCAAAAATTCACATATAAGTTAAGGCCTGTCATGGCCGGGGGGGTAGGAAGCTCCCCTATATTACCTTATGGTGGTGTTCATCAGCTGCATCTTGCTCACTTGTGTTTGTAGTTCTCAAAAAAGGCAACAACTTTATCTTCGGATTACGTTATAATTTTATTGTGATAGTCTAATATTAGGTCCACACTGTACTGTGGTGGTTACAGAAGTGAGCTCTTAAATACTAGTGGGTTGGCCTCTTAACCAACTCCGGTCCTCCGGCGTCAGCATGCCGTTGGCAGACGCGGAAGTACCGCAGCCGACGGCAGCGGTTTTGGTTGGTCCGCTTGTTGCGCTCCGGATGTGAGCGCTGCATTTTATCTAGCGCAGTGGTAGGGGCGGCGGCTGTTGAGCTGAGGCAGCTAGCGGGCGGTCAACGGTCTTTCGCTTGCTTGTTGCTGCCGTTGCTCTTCTGCCGCTGACGTTCTGGCGCTGCCGCTGTCGTTCTCACGCTGCCGCTGTCGTTCTGTCTCCATCGTCGCGTCGCTGCCGCTGCATCGCTGCTGCTGGTGCTGCCGCTGTCGCTGCTGCTGGTGCTGCCGCTGTCGCTATTGCTGGTGCTGCCGCTGTCGCTCTTGTGGCCCAGCGGCCGGGTCATTGCAGCCACTTGAGTTGGTGTCGTCTTCGTGTGACCACTTGAGCGTAATGTTGTCGCTGTGTGGCCACTCGAATTTAATGTGTACGATGTGGGTGGCCGAGGGGTTGAATGAGATGGGTCGTCGTCGGGTATCGTGGATGTCGAGAGGGGGTGAAGGGAAGGGGGCGCTAGCCGGTGTTAACTCCTCCCCACCACAAGATCTGTGTCCCACAGATCCTTAAGCCTTTGTCGGTTCGAGGTTCGCAGGTGGGGGTCGCAGCCTTGGGATCCCTTTGGTTGATGTTATCTTCCTCCAAACAAGGTAGATTGCTATTATGATGGATACTGTTATAATTATTTCTGCGGAGAAGGATATTAAAATTTTATTAGACATAGTTGATAATTTTTTCAGGTTCTCCACGCTGAAGTCATGCACGTATTTCAGTGATAGTTCGTAACCCGTTGTCGTTATTTGAGTCAAGACCGCTGGCATTGCCATCAAGTGCGTTGACGAATAACTGCTGAAATTCCGGTCACCGATTGTGACCGCTTCGTTGTCAAATTGTACGACGTAAGAGCCTTCCAGGTGGTGTGCTTTTGTTGGAGTGGATATTGTGCCATTGAAGTTCGTCAGAAAGATTGTGCCGTCATCGATGAGTTCCACCGTTTGTTGGTTTGTCCTAAGATAGTCGCATGCAGCTTGACCTCCTTTAAGAAGTCTTGCAATACAGCTATCCTCCTCCAGTTTGTATAGGTCCTTTTCTCGGCAGACAGTTGTATTGCCGATGGATACGCAATTCCCAAGAAGGGCGTATGTTTCCACCTTATTCATGGCCAGTTTGTTGTACTTCAGCACAACCTGTTTGCCGTCGGATACCGTTGGGTAAATTAGCATCAGTCGGTATTTTTGGTCCATCACCTTGGGCATTGTCAAGATATACAGTAATGTAGTTCCATTCGTGAGGATTGTTGGTCGGGAGAATTCAACGGCTTCGACCACGTTCTGATAAGGAAGGCTTCTACCTCTGTCAAAATTTCGTCTATTTCCTCGTGGTCCAATAGATTCGTGTTGACCACGTCAGTCTTTGCCAGTTGGCAGGCTCTTAGTATTTCACTGACTTGGTCCGCTATTATTATTGCCTTGTGGAGTACGGCGGTTGTGACATGGAAATCGCCGTCTATTGCGTTGACTCTTCCGATGACGTCGTTTAATCTCTGGAGTGATTCGTGTGTTGAGTCAAAGAGTTTGGTATTTATCCGGATCTGATGGTTATTGTTCCTGGTTATGTCGTCTTCTGTTTTTAAGATCGCGTTCCAGTCAGACCTATCAGGTGACCCTGCTACCCATTTCCAGGCTGATCCTAGCCAGTCGATTGATCGTGGCCTCCGTGCTGGTGTGCCATCCATGCGTGAGATGCCCTCTGATGCGTGTTGCAGGTAGTGGAAGACCAAAGCATTGATCCGTTGGTCGGTGATTATCGTAGCTTCGTTGGTTGTTTGGTCGATGACTTGTTTAATGCGGCCTAGATCGATAATATGGGCCAGCTTAAAAACACCGTTGGTTCGCCAGACGGTACCCTGTTGTAAGGGGACAACTGGTGCGTCATATTTGAAAATATGAAGTGCGGTCGCTACGTAGAGCGTGGACACGCTTGTAGTGCCGAAAAAAAAGGGTAATAAATTCTTATAGTTAGGTGATTAATAGTTCTTAGTCTAGATATTTCGTGTAGGTGTTGTTTGTATTGTTTCTTAATTTTTGGTCTTAATTTTTTGGTATTAAGCTAAGTTTATATTATTTTGAAAGTTTTATATTCGAAATTGTTTAATTTCATTACTTTAATTTAGGTTCTATTATTTGTTTTTTTTAATTTAGTTTATTTTAGTTTATATGCTCAGGATTGATATTGTTTTAGTTCAGTGTGTTTCTCTGTTAGGTTTTTTTGTGTTTTTTGTTTTTAGGTTTGTTAATTTTTTTGTGTTTAATTTTTTTTGTTGTGAATTTTGTGTTAAGTCTGTTAGTGTTGTAAAAAAATTCTCATGTGTTTTTCTTATGGGTCTAGATTGGTTTTGTGTTTTTATTGTGTTTCTCTTATTTTATATGTCTTAATTTTTTTGTGTTCTAGTTTGGTTTCCTTTATTTTATATGTTTAGATTAATTTTGTTTTTTTTTGTTTTTTTTATGTTAGCATTTGATGGTATTTTGGTGTGGTTGTTTTGTAATTATTTTTGAGCTTGTGAAACGTTAAATACACTTTTCCCTTTTATTATTGAAGTGACATTTAAAAGTTGTAAAATTTCAGGGATATCCTGTTACCAGCCTACTGCTAACGGCGGGGGTGCTATTTGTGAGCGTGAAAAATGATTGTATTTATTGCCCATAAATTAACTTCTCAAGTGATACTTATGGAAAATTTTTCCCGACCTTGTCTTAACAGTGACCCTTCTATCGTCTTGAACCTCTTCTGCCTTGAACCGCTTTTTTTCCTTAGTTTTTATTTGTTTATTGGCGACATATACTGTGTCGCCCTCTTCGTAGGAAACTGGGTCGGTCCTTTTTTTATTACGAGCGTTGTTGGTTAAATTTTGTTTATGTTCTATGAGGCCTCGAATATCCTCAAGGGTTTGTTGTTTGAAGTCGGATAATTCCTGGTAATTTATCCTGGAAGTGCGGTTGAAAAAAATGTCTACGGGTTTTTTATTTGTTACCGAGTGGACAGAGTTGTTGTACCTGTCCACCACGATCGGAATAAGTTCCGTATTTTTAAAATTGGGATGATCGTCCTTCAAGCAACGATAAATTTCCATAAAAGTGGAGTGAAATCTCTCTACCTGACCGTTTACTTCACTTTTTTGAGTTGGGGTGTGATAAAGTTCTATTCCTAGCGTTCGCAGGTAATTCAGAACAGTTGGGCATAAAAGGCCTCTTTCATTATCGGATACTATCATTCTAGGTGCCGTGAAATAGTGTAGTGTATCCAGAAGGGTTTCGCGAAGATGGATTGCGGATTTTGATTGCAGTGGAAAAAGTTTGGCGAATTTGGAAAATTTATCAATGCAGCTTAAAAAAATTTTTTTCTCTAGTGTAAAAACGTCTATGTGAAGAATTTCGCAAGGGTAATTGGGGATAGGCGTAGGTTGGAGTGTTGGTTTATTTGGGTGTCTATCATACTTGTGTAATTACAAGTAGTGCAAGTAGAAATTTGTGTTCTAATGATACTAGACATCTTAGGAAAATAATATTTCTCCAGGATTTGAATACGGACTTCCCTCGAACTTCTATGGGCTCTATGGTGTTCTTTTTCTATGATCTCACAAATTTCTTCTTCCTCTGTCACATCTTTTACTAAGCGTTGCGTTATACGAATCTTGTATAGCTTGAAATTTTGGTGACAGCAAGTTTGAAGAAGCTGCAGGTAAGTATCCGAAATTTTAATTCCATTGATTATTGAGGGCTTTAAATATTTATTAAGAGAATCTATCAAGTCTGATGGGTTGTGGTCTTTAATAGGGATTATGTGGCGCTCATAACCGGGGTACGGGTACTCGCATGAGTAATCGGACACATCTGAATAAAAAATTAATTGGTTTCGATAAGCATTAATCGGGGTTTCAACATGAGGAATTAGACGGGAAGCGTCTTCTAGAGCGCTATGAATTGTTGCGATTGAATCTGTCTCGGAGGCGGTGTCATTACCCAAGTGATTTACGTACGTCGTGACGCGTGAAAGAGCATCGGCTACTATATTGGATTTCCCTAGTTTGTAAATTAGTTCGCAATAAAATTAAAATTAGTTAAAATTCCTATTGCCCAGAGCAAATGTTAATGGTTGGTGATCGGTGTAAATCTTAATAGACCCAGCACCATACAAATATGATCGAAGGTTGTCTAAGGCCCATACTATCGCCAACATTTCTTTTTCGTTTGTGGCGTAATTCTCTTCTGATTTACTTAATGATCGGGAAATATAAGCAATTGGCCGATCTTTGTTAGAGTCTACCTGGGAAAGGACTGCTCCAATGGCATAGTTTGATGCGTCTGTGGTTAGGTGAAAAGGTTTCGAGAAGTTGGGGAACGCTAGAACTTCTGAGGACGCTAGAATGGTTTTTAAATCGTTAAAGGATTTTAAGGCCTGCTCATCTAGTTCAATGGGAGATTTTTTTGACTGAGATGATTTAACCCTCGCAAACTCCCCTCGAGTTAGATTGGTAAGTGGTTTTGCAACTTTCGCGTAATCTTTAATGAATTTCCTATAATATGATGTCATACCCAGGAAGCTTTTCAATTCTTTTACATTGGTGGGTGGTTTCATTTTTGTGACCCCCTCTACCTTTTTCTCGTCCGCTCTGATGCCATCTGCGGTCACTACATACCCCAGAAATTCAACGTGTGTCGAGAGAAAATTAGTTTTTCCCAAGTTGACCTGGAGTCTAGCCTTCTTCAGATTGTCGAAGACAGCTCGAAGGTTTTTCCAGTGGCTATCATAGTCTTCACTGAAGACTATTATGTCATCGATATACACGTAGCATATCTTGCCAATGTGCTCCCTTAGTACGTCGTCGATCATCCTCTGAAATACCGCGGGGGCGTTTTTTAGTCCAAAAGGAAGACGAAGAAATTCGTACTTGCCGTTTAAAGTTGAAAATGCAGTTTTCGGGGTATCAGATTCCAGCATGTGGATTTGGTGGAATCCCGATGTCAAGTCGAGGGTGGTAAAATATTTTGCTTTACCCAGGCTTGCTAGTATGGAATTAATATCTGGTATTGGATAAGAATCTGCAATTGTGATGGCATTCAAGCGCTTGAAGTCGATGACCATGCGGTATTGTTTTTCTCCGTTCGGCTTAGGTTTTTTCGGTACTACCCAAACCGGGGAGTTATATGGGCTCTTTGATGGTTTAATGATCCCATCCCGCAAGAGTTCTTCAATTTGTCTATCCACTTCCCCTCTCATGTTTGTAGGGTAGGGATAGCTTTTTGTGTATATAGGGTCTGAGGTGCTAGTGCGAATCTCAGCCCTGATGCTCGTGTCCACGGCTCGAATATCCTAGAATATTCGCGAATGAGAGCATTTAACGCCTCCCTAGCAAGATCAGGGTGCGTTGCGTCTAATAAAGGGTGTAAATTTTTTGAATTTTTTGCCAGGAGGGGTATCTTAATATTGGATGTTATTGTCAACAGGTCATTTTTCCTGTCGATCAGGGCTTTTAGGGCTTTCAATGTGTCGTCCCCTATAATGCCGTCGAAAGATTTCAGACCCGGGAGTACAAAAAAGGTGAGAACAGTGTTGTTCCCCATTGGCTTAAAAAATTGTCCTGTGATACAGTGTGTGATTTGTATGGTATATCCCCCAGCGGATTGTACAGAAAAAGGCGTTAAAAGTGTTTTTGAACCGGCGGAGTTTTTGGGGCTAATAAAATTATTGTTAGCGCCGGTGTCTATCAGGAATTGCAATTTCGCCCCATCCCTGGTCTCGTATTCTATGTATGGTACGCTTGAGAGGCATCGGTCATAAAATTTTGACCCTCTTTGTTGATGGGTCCTAATTCCTCCATATGAGAATCTGGTTCTATTCCCTGAGATGAGTCCTCAAATTTGCCTGTGTTATCTTGGTTGTCATTACGATTGTAATAGAGGTCATCTTGTGATTCCTGATGATATTCGGTCGGGGCGAGGTACGTTGGTGGTGCAGACGTAATGTGGTAAAGCTTTTGGTCCTTACGGAATGGGTTTAAATTGGAGTTGGCACTTGGGCTTCGTTTGATGTCACCTGCCTCTCCCTTTCGCGAGTTGAAGCTGCCCCTATAGGTTTGGCCTGATTGGTTAGGCTCGTGCTTAATTGCCGATCTGGCCCCCTGAAACCTGGGTGATCCGCGGCTGTTTCCACTTTGGGCGTAATTGTACGCGGAGCCAGTTTGCACCCTATGGCTGAATTGATAGGTTGGGGGAACTCTTTGTGAATTTGGTGGTCGGTAATTCTGATAACTTTGGTAATTAGTGTTGGGAATTTGCTTGAATGTTGGGACGCTTGCTGGGAGGTTCCTTGATTGCATTTTTTCCAGCTCTAAGCTAATGGAGTATGCTTCATGAACGTCCCCGGGTTTGCGTACAACTAGCAACCTAGAAGCGTCGCCCCTCAACCCCCTTATAAATGCGTTCAATGCCTTGTCTCTTTGACCCGCAAACCGGGCATTCGTGGTTTCTACGGAATAATTCATACCCTTTATGCGATTCATAACGAGCGAAACGTGATTGTTTACTCGTAAGTAAAAATCCTCTAACTTTTGGTTGCCCTGGGTCATTTGCGTTAATTCGTATTCTAACGTACCGAGATCTCGTTTATCCGCGTACCGTAGAGCTAAAATGCGTTTGATTTCCGGCCAGTCGTCATCTCGTACGCTGTACGCGTTGAGCGCTGAGTCGGCGTTACCCCTGATTTTTTGCCTGATCTGAATGAGAACAGACCTATACAAAGGCCTTTCCCTAATGATTTCGTAGTCATCCACAATAGACTGGGCCCTATTCAGCCAAGAGACGTATTTTTCGGGGTCTCCCTCAAATGTTACTAATTCTTTTACACAATCTGGTATGACTGATGATTCCTTAAGCTCGTATTCAGTGCGTGGGTGTGTTAGTGGTAGCGGTATTTCCACCACCGAGTTACGTTTCCCGAAATCGGACTCGAGAGTACCTATTCTATTCCCTACTTTCTTAGCCTCGTCCTTCATCTCTGCCATTTGGGCAGTCAAGATTGTCATGGAGGCATCAAGGCGTTTTAATACTTCCTTCATTTCCTCCATTTTTTATTTCCTGATTTTTTGCTAAGTATTTTAAAAAGAATTTCCTTTTGGTCAGGCCGTGTATTTTATTTTTTTTTTTTATTTAAAAAAAAAGATAGAGTGAAAAATGCAGATGGGCCTAACGGGTAACAGTTGTCTCCTTACTATTTTTTTATGTTTTTTTATTTATTCAGGGGAAATTTATTTAAACGTTTCACTCACCCGTTGGTTTCTTTCTTGCTTCGCAAAGATTCTGTGGTTTTTTTTCCCAATTTGTGTGTGTTTTTTTTTTTGCCGTTTTCTTGTAGTCTTGTGGTGTTCTTACAGAGTTCTGAAATTAAATTTTTTATTAGTATTTTGTTTTTTGAAAAATTCGTATGGTTTTGTAAGATTTTTCTTCTTGGGGCGTTGTGCGTTAATACTTTGTGTGAGTTTTTTCTTAGTGCGGTTATTGGGTACTGGGCGCGATGGTCCGTATTTGTCCGTTCTGGCGTTTTGCCTACTAAGGTACGGTTGCCACACAATCCACTGGGCAGCCCTTTTTGAATGCATTCCGCATTCGTGAGCCTTTCCAGCAGATTGCCACACACCACTTTTTGTTTTATTATTATTTTAATTTTATTATCACATTCGGCTTTTTTCCTAGTTTGAAACCCGAAACAACACTAAAAAAGAATTGGAAAAAAAGTGTTCCCAATTATTTTCCAGTGCTATCTCCTTTCTCAAACTAAAATAATTATTTTTTGTTGCCAAAGCCTTTTTCTCTCTTTTTTTTTATAGTGCAATTTTTGCGCTCGCGATTAAGCTACCCACTTAAGTGGACTTAACGCCGCAGCGGGTTATTGCTTCTTTTATTTTATACAGAATACACACTGAGAGGTGCGTGGACATATCGCCGCGGCAGGTTCACTGTTTTATTACTTTATTACAACTTTTTTTGCGCCCGTGGGGAATGCAAGCTGCGAAAGGCAGCATCCTCACCGCGGCGGGTAGTTGTATTACACACATTTTTGCGCACTTTCACACACACAACGCCGTATTAAATACTTTGTACCCTTTTTTGGGTTTTTCGTTTCATTTTAATTTTTTCCCATTTTTGGGTTTTTCATTTCATTTTAATTTTTTCCCATTTTTGGGTTTTTTTTTATTTTTTATATTTAATAGTTATTCACAGGGTACCCGTAGCTTTTTAATTTTTTATGTTTTCTTGCTGGGGGTACCCTTCTTCTCTTTTCCTTTTTTTCTTAACACATTTTTATTCTCTTTGTTTTTTGTCGGGGGGTACCCGCAAAAATTTGGGTCCCACTTTCGCGAGAAAGTGGAATCTGTTCGGGCGCCAGTTAAGGCCTGTCATGGCCGGGGGGGGTACGAAGCTCCCCTATATTACCTTATGGTGGTGTTCATCAGCTGCATCTTGCTCACTTGTGTTTGTAGTTCTCAAAAAAGGCAACAACTTTATCTTCGGATTACGTTATAATTTTATTGTGATAGTCTAATATTAGGTCCACACTGTACTGTGGTGGTTACAGAAGTGAGCTCTTAAATACTAGTGGGTTGGCCTCTTAACCAACTCCGGTCCTCCGGCGTCAGCATGCCGTTGGCAGACGCGGAAGTACCGCAGCCGACGGTAGCGGTTTTGGTTGGTCCGCTTGTTGCGCTCCGGATGTGAGCGCTGCATTTTATCTAGCGCAGTGGTAGGGGCGGCGGCTGTTGAGCTGAGGCAGCTAGCGGGCGGTCAACGGTCTTTCGCTTGCTTGTTGCTGCCGTTGCTCTTCTGCCGCTGACGTTCTGGCGCTGCCGCTGTCGTTCTCACGCTGCCGCTGTCGTTCTGTCTCCATCGTCGCGTCGCTGCCGCTGCATCGCTGCTGCTGGTGCTGCCGCTGTCGCTGCTGCTGGTGCTGCCGCTGTCGCTATTGCTGGTGCTGCCGCTGTCGCTCTTGTGGCCCAGCGGCCGGGTCATTGCAGCCACTTGAGTTGGTGTCGTCTTCGTGTGACCACTTGAGCGTAATGTTGTCGCTGTGTGGCCACTCGAATTTAATGTGTACGATGTGGGTGGCCGAGGGGTTGAATGAGATGGGTCGTCGTCGGGTATCGTGGATGTCGAGAGGGGGGTGAAGGGAAGGGGGCGCTAGCCGGTGTTAACTTATATATCACCTAAATCTTTATTTACGCAAATACGTATTTTCCCCACATAATGTTAAGGAAAACAATAGTAGAGAAAACTAGAACTAGACTAGGTCTCAGGAGTAGTACTAGCCTACCCAATATTAGGGAAAAAGAAATTATAATCATGGATTCGGGAAACGCATCGGGTTCTAAGACCACTAGCCCCACTGATAGTGTCACTAACAATATAGGAAATGCTAGCACCATTCTAAACACTTCGTCAACCACAACCCGAAATACCACCCTTATCCCAACCGATATATTAGCCTTCGTCAAGCAATTGCCTACTTTCGAAGGGACCTCAGGTACCCTCCAAAAATTTATTGTAAGCGTTGAGGAAATTATTATGTTAATAAGGGGAACGGACCAGACCCCGTACGGACAATAACTACTAAGAACCTTGAGAAACAGAATTATAGGAAAAGCGGACGAGACTCTGAATATCTTGGACACCAAGCTAGAGTGGGACAGTATCAGGGAAAATCTGAAGCGTATGTATGCCTGCAAAAAGACAGAACCAATACTCATCGCCGAAATTCAGAACCTTCCCGCTAGTTTGTCCCTGGGTAGATTATTTTTCGAAATCACAAGACTCCGTAGCGAACTTTTGTCACTCCCCTCAGACCCAGACCACGGTGTAAGTGCAGCATCAAAAAGAGCTCTTTATGATGGAATTTGCCTTAACGCCTTCCTTGTCGGGCTACGGGACCCACTCAGAACGGTCATCCGAGCCCAGAATCCGACAACGATCGAGGCGGCTTACGAGTGGTGCCAAGCTGAGCAGAACATCATTTATCAAAAACAAAACAAACTACAAAACAATAGATTCAACTCAGACCGCAATAGACCCTATCAGAGGGGTTCGTACCAGAACAACTCTGTTAGTGGAAATAACTACTTTTCCAATAATTACGGGCAAGATTATCGTGGGAATTCCTATTCCTCGGGAAACCCGTTCCGCCAAGGCCCCAACCAAAGCCAATTTCGTTTCAATAACAACAGGCAGAATAACGACAATAGAGTGGGAGGAAATAATACTGATTATGACGATCATGACGACAGCTCAAATTTTCAACAAGAAGCCTCGACCGACAAGTCGGTTACATAAACAAGAAAACGCATGGTCTATCTCTTCCCTTTATAGTTGTCACTCTATTCTATTCCCCAAAACCACTAAAATTCCTCATCGACACCGGTTCCACTTATTCTTTTGTAGACCCAAGCCTTATTTCGCAAGGTGCCATACAAAAATTAGAAAATTATGTCCGAATCACAACAGTCCTGGAAAGTTATTCGCTGACCTTAAGATCTGTACTACCCATACCAATAGAATTTAAAGAACATGGAGAATTTCAGTTACTACTTTTCAAATTCCACCCATACGTTGATGGTCTTCTTGGAATGGATTTCTAACAGACCGAAAAGTAAAGATTAATATTGAGGAATATTATGTTTCCGGGGAACTTTACACAGCCTCAGACAACCATAGCTTCTTTGAAATAACTAACAATTTCGGGACTGGACAGATCCTATGCCTCGACCAACCATTGAAGGTACAACCATATAACAAAGAATGTTACGACCAAATAAACGGGGTAACACTCAACCCAAGCTACCAACAAATAAGGGGCAATCTTAGCGAACAAATTTTAATGGACCATCTAACGGACGAAGAAAAACAAGGGCTGGTTAAAATTTGCAAAAAATTTCAAGATCTTTTCTATGATGACGCGTCACCTCTCACATTTTCCCGACCACCGACAACATACCAATACATGTCAAAACGTACAGATATCCATATATACATAAGGAGGAGGTCCGAAAACAAATATCCAAAATGCTTGAACAAAATATTATAAAAAAACAGCCACTCCCCTTGGGGTGCCCCCGTGTGGGTAGTTCCAAAAAAATCTGACTCCCCCAACAAAAGAAGTGGAGATTGGTAATAGATTTCAGGAAACTGAACGAAAAAACCATCTCCGACAGGTATCCGATCCCCAATATTAACGACATTCTTGACAACATCGGTAGGGCCAAATATTTTTCCACCTTAGATTTGGCTAGCGGGTTTCATCAAATCCAGATGGACCCCAGGGACATGGCCAAAACAGCCTTCTCGGTGGAAAACGGACATTACGAATTCACGAGAATGCCCTTCGGACTGAAAAACGCCCCAGCTACCTTCCAAAGAGTAATGGATAATGTACTAGGCGAATTAATAGGAGACATCTGCTTAGTCTATCTTGACGACATCATTATATTCTCTGCCTCCCTCCAAAAACACTTAATGGACATAAACTCTGTATTTCAGAGATTACGCCAAGCCAATCTAAAAATTCAAATCACCAAGTCAAATTTCTTGAGAAAAGAAATCGATTTCTTGGGACACGTAATAACACAGGATGGTATCTA
>NW_024545825.1:0-555 GCF_018152505.1 Drosophila elegans | reverse complement strand
AAAAATCGGTCTTACGACGACACTTGAAAGTATAAGTCTTTCATTCCCGAAACCTCCCTAACTCGACAGCCTACACCAGCCAGATCCGACCTCTAATTGCACCAGTCAGATCCGACCTCAATCTACACCAGCTAGATCCGGCCTTCGATATAATTGGCAGCCGGTTTAAAAGAACAAAGGATGAAATTCAGCGAGATCATCATAGTATTGAATTTACTACTGTAAATTCGGTAAGCCAAGGGGCAAAGTAAAATAAAATATACCAGTGGAAATGAAAGTGCAAACATTTTTTGTGTGCCCACAAAGAAATGTGGATAATAAAGAAAATATATATATTTGAACAAAATTTTTTCAACGATCGAGTCAACGAGTTAGTGACGGTTAACAAAAATTTATAACAAATACATTTGGTGTTTACTTCAATATATTGACCACCACAGTATACACCGGTTAATAAATGTGGTTAACTCAATCTATCTAAATGTGGCCATCTAAATCAAATTCATGTATCTATACGAATTGTGACCATCAATCGCTGATCGGTACAAAAATGCA
>NW_024545824.1:0-2673 GCF_018152505.1 Drosophila elegans | reverse complement strand
GCCCCAAAGTAAAACCATTTATCAAACTACCAGTAACCTAATGGAAGGTGACTTTCTTGTAATTCAGTAGAGGTAGACAGCAACCTTTCTGTTTCCGGGGACTTTATACAGCCTCAGACGGCCATAGCTTCTTCGAAATAACTAACAATTCCGGGACTGGACAGATCCTATGCCTCGACCAACCATTGAAGGTACTACCATATAACAAAGAATGTTACGACCAAATTAACGGGGTAACACTCAACCCAAGCTACCAACAAATAAGGGGCAATCTTAGCGAACAAATTTTAATGGACCATCTAACGGACGAGGAAAAACAAGGGCTGGTTAAAATTTGCAAAAAATTTCAAGATCTTTTCTATGATGACGCGACACCTCTCATATTTTCCAACACGGTCAAGCACCCTATCCCGACCACCGACAACATACCAATACATGTCAAAACGTACAGATATCCATATTTACATAAGGAGGAGGTCCGAAAACAAATATCCAAAATGCTTGAACAAAATATTATAAAAAATAGCCACTCCCCTTGGGGTGCCCCGTGTGGGTAGTTCCAAAAAAATCTGACTCCCCGAACAAAAGAAGTGGAGATTGGTAATAGATTTCAGGAAACTGAACGAAAAACCATCTCCGACAGGTATCCGATCCCCAATATTAACGACATTCTTGACAACATCGGTAGGGCCAAATATTTTTCCACTTTAGATTTGGTTAGCGGGTTTCATCAAATCCAGATGGACCCCAGGGACATGGCCAAAACAGCCTTCTCGGTGGAAAACGGACATTACGAATTAACGAGAATGCCCTTCGGGACTGAAAAACGCCCCAGCTACCTTCCAAAGAGTAATGGATAATGTACTAGGCGAATTAATAGGAGACATCTGCTTAGTCTATCTTGACGACATCATTATATTCTCTGCCTCCTCCAAAAACACTTAATGGACATAAACTCTGTATTTCAGAGATTACGCCAAGCCAATCTAAAAATAAAACACGGACACGTATAACGGAACCATCTTATACCTTAGGAAGGAATCATAGATATTTTAAAACAAATTTTAACACCAAACAAGACCTTGGCAGTTCACTCACCTGACGAAATTTCGATATAATTCAAAATGCTTACACCATATATTTCGCAGACTCCGGTTTGTATAAGATTTACAGATGTCTCATTCTCTTACACGAGCCTATCGACCCGAACGAAATTAACTGCCTAATAAAAACTCATCATTCTAACAACAATCATAGAGGTGTGGAAGAGATGTACCAGCATCTAAAAAGGGAAATTTACGTACCCCAACTAAAATCTCTAATCTCACAAGCAATCCGGGATTGCGAAACCTGCCTTACACTTAAGTACGATAGGTGTCCACAAAAACCACCATTTGTTTTACCAGAAATACCGAACAGGCCCCTAGAAATAATACACACGGACATATATACTATCAATAATAATTATAACTTAACAATTATTGTTAAATTCTCCAAATTCGCTCAAGCCTACCAGTTAACCAACAGAAACTCAATTCTTGTTATCAAAGCCTTTAAAACCTTCTTTTGCCAGTTTGGAATACCCAAAAAAATAATACTTGATCAGGGGGCCGAGTTCTCTGGTGCTATTTTCAAAGACTTCTTGGCAAAATACGAAATAGAACTTCATATTACTTCCTTTCAACAGTCCAGTAGTAACTCTGTAGTAGAAACTGCTACATTCCACTCTAACAGAGATTTATAGAATCATTTTTAAGTAAGAGAAAGAATTGAAATTAACCATTGAACACGATGAGATACTTCCCGGAAACCATAATAACCTACAACAATGCGATCCACTTCTAGTACAAATTTAACTCCATTCGAACTTTTAGTGGCCGCACTCACATCTTGAAAAAACAATCAAATTCGACAGTGAACACGATTACCTCAAAAACTTAAAGATTCCAAACTGAACTATACCCGACCTTAAAGAAACACATGACGGACGCAACGAAAAGACGAATATATCGCTTAAACGAGAACAGGACAACCCCTGACTTACCGGTTGGAACTTCTATTTTTCGCAAAGGAAAATAGGAGAAATAAAAATCACACCTCGTTTTAGTAAGCATAAGGTTTTACTGGACAGCGGATTGATTACGAACAATAAGGAAACAAAAACTACACAAACAAAAAGTTAGAGAGCTGTAATACAGACAAAATGACACATAAGCATACTTGCGAAACTTGGTTCAATCATACTCCCAATGTAATTTTACAGATTGACCTTGGGAAATAACTCAACGGCTCGTTAGCGAAATATTGGGTGTAAAGACCAAACTCTTTTAAAAATCAACCTGGGTACAGCGAGAGTGGTAAAAATCAATATTTAAAATATTTAAACATGTAATTCACCTAAAAATTATGGGGAAATCGGCAGCTAAAATACAGGAGGTGATGGAAACCTACCCGACGAACAGGGTTTGAAGATTTGAAACTAACTTTTACATCAAAAATTATCTCAAGTTCAACAAAGACTAAATTCCTTGCTTCCCAACAATGGGGGTAATAGGCCCAGGAGAGGATTAATTAATGGATTAGGCCACATAGTTAAAATAGTTTCAGGAAATATGGACGCCTATGACGAGGCAAAAATAAACAAAGACTTAGAGGGCCTTGCGCAGTAATTCC
>NW_024545823.1:0-502 GCF_018152505.1 Drosophila elegans | reverse complement strand
GAAACCAAATAAAAATCAGTCTTAGAGCGACACTAAGTCTTTCATTCCCGAAACCTCCTAACTCGTCAGCCTACACCAGCCCGAATCCGACCTCTAATTACACCAGCCAGATCCGACCTCTAATCCTCACAACCAGATCCGGCCTTCGACTATAATTCGTGCGGTCGGCGGCTAATCTTAGTACAGCGATGTCCACGCCGCGCTCCTACAATATTTGGGATGGCGGGTCTTGCGCTGTCGTGCAGTGATTCAAATTCCAGCTGAATCATATACATGCCTTTTTGGTTGATGTTACTCCGCTCCGCATTCGGCGACGTTTGGCGGCCCGACGCGGTTTGGAAACTTGCATCCGTCCCTCACTTGTAAACAGCTAAGACCTTTCCGCCGAGCTGTTGGATGATCGCGTTCTTCATCGCCTGGTTGATGCTCTGAACTTTCTGGTCTATAACTTTCCCAACTATGTCGTCCAGAATTTCCCCCAGTTCCGTGACATCGCGGTGCG
>NW_024545822.1:0-6348 GCF_018152505.1 Drosophila elegans | reverse complement strand
TTACGTTTAACACAAATTTCTAAATGCTGAAGAGCAGTTAAGAAGGTAGGGCGGGTAATAAAGAGCATTAACACCAAGCTCTAAAGAAAACAATGTGCATAAACAAAACATAAAATTAACATCTTTCAGAGTTAGCACACATTCCTTGTAAATTCGTTAGCTATGTTTGATTAAAAGATCCCTCCCCCAATCCAACGAGTCATAGCTGAAAACTTCCCAGCTATAAACCGCTATCAAATCGGATCTAGTTAAAGGCAACTCAACTTGCCACGAGAAACAACTTTCAGCAAAAATCTAGAAAATATTATAACTTTTTATATTGTTATGAAAACTCTTGGAAATAACTTTTAATTTCAAGTAAATAACTTTATTTTCAAAATGCATTTTTAAATGAATAAATTTTCTTATCACGTGTTCATGCTTTCTTGATTATTTTTAGTGGTTTGTCATTAAAAAGTATTTTCATAAACTTTAAGAGACAATTTGTTCAAAATAAGAGATCAATTTATTTGACTTTTGGGCGTCACAAACTGTTGGGACAACGAGCGCGAAGGGTCTTTGCTCGCAGTCTCCTACATTTGTCGAAGGGCGTCGGCCATGGGCCGCCGCAGCTTATTAAAATTAAGGTTGAGTCTCCACTTGGGCATCGTTACATGGAGTAGCTGTGTTGTGACTCGACTTCAGCCTTGTTTGCGTTTTACACCTTCCGCCAGGTGAAGATAAAGCTGACGACCGCTCCGGTTCAGACGCAGACGCACCACCTGACCCCTGCGGCACAGACGCGATGCGGGTCTTAGCAGATTAGACTGCCTAGAAGGGATATTAGAGCCTTGCCGAGGCGATTGGGCCGCCGATGTCCTATTTTGCACGGTTAGTATGAGCATCCCACGGTGACCGAAGATTTCCTCAAACTCAAAAGAGTGGCTTACCGCCATGAGTGCTATAGCCCAAGACTCAAAAACTTTCGGCCCCGATTTGAACTGTAATATCTCCTTCAATGCAGCCCCATCGGTGCCACCAGATAGGTACACTGTTGAACACCGTGTGACATTTAAACACCAGCTTGGGACGGCCGCGACCCCGCTTCGGCACTCCACTTCCTCATAAAAACGTCGATACGACGTGTCCGCGTGCAGCAAGTTGTAGATGCTATTATCTGAAATTGCCTCTTGTACCTGCGGGCCAGTTTCGCGCAAAATCTTCTTCTGTCTTGGATAGATGGTGGTCCTTGGCTCAGGACGTGATTAGAGTCCGTCCGATGACAAATTTTATTGTCCTGTCGGGGAATAAATAATTTTCCACTGGCCCAAGTCTTCCGGATGATGGGAGCAGCCCACGGACCGCGTAGGAAGCAGAGTTTGCACTCAGTTGGCAGCAAACAGTTTTATATCCATGCAGAGGTTCCCGAGCTACAATCTATTGGTTCGATTGCGTTTGTCCTGGGAGGTTCATTCGACAGTGCCGTGGGTGACGTGATGAGCGAGAGGAGTACGGCCTCTTCTCTGCTGGGAGTGCTGAAGCAGAGCGCTTATTCCTTCTTCGTGCGCAATCTGAGGCGTTCGTGGTACAAACATAGCGTCTGGCGAAGGGAAAAAGGCGAACATTTCACTATGTAAACGAGGTCACACAGATTTAGGCTAGATAAAGCTTATTTTCGCGCCTGGAAAAACTACGAAAATTATCTAAATGTTAAGTAAAAGGTTAAGTCCTAAATCGTGAATTTTGGCTACACAGAATAAAACCCTATTAAATACCATTCTTACGCTACAAGTGATTTGGCTTTTTCTTGTTTCCTGCAAGTGGTATAGCGAGTTAAAGGCAAACTCCTGCGTGCCATCTTTCGGTCGGCGTCATTTCTTTTATTCGCACTCCTTTATTGTGCTATCCTTCACATTTGCCCGGCGGAGGGCTCGACTTGAGGCGGGGGCTATCACAGGTGCAACGATTCCTGAGCACATCAGCCGACACACCGAAAATCATAACGAGAGCGGCGGCTGGCGTTAAGAAGCAGCGGGGCACAAATTCCTAAGACAGCGGGCTTCAAGGATAGAAGCCGAGTGGCGATCAACAGCCTGGCGGATCAGGCCAAGTTGCGGCTCTTATTAGAGCGGATTGCAAGGTTTGGAAGAGGAGCTACAAAGTGCAAGGGCAGGTGAAGGCAAGATGCAGTCGGCTAAGAATGCTGTTGGAATCGGGCACGGTATTGAGCGAGCGAGGCGGCGAATGCGTCACCATGTTTGGAGGGATCGCCCCTACAAATCTGTGTGAGTCAGTGGCGCCATCTTTAGATGAACAGTTGCCGCCATCATTGAGTGGAACTTGCCGCCACAATTGAGTGGGAATTTGGCATTAAAGCGATTGTTCCTATGATTTTTTAAAATATTAGTATTTCCTTTTTATATTGTTTTGCTTATTAAACTGTGAGAAATAAAATATACCAAATTTTATGTGTATGCTGAATTCAAATTGCAGTATTGACAAGATCACATTGTAATGTAGGTATAGGTAGGTTTCTAGGTTTATCTTCTATGTAACTTGGTTTATAAGCAAATTAATTGTAAAATTATGAGTGAATGCCGAATTCAATTTGCATGGCAGTACAATATTGTAATACAAGTATACCTATGTAAGTAATTAATTTGGAAGATCGTTTAAAAGTTGTGATAACGACCCGTTTTTAATATCGTTCCTGAGAATTATCTTAAAAAATAATTTTGTATAAAGATCCATATCAGGGATGCCTCCTCGGGGTATTCAATATTAAGGACTTGAAATATCGGGAAGCATGAATTAAATGCATTCCAAAATATTTTTGAACTCGTAGTATACTCCAGAGACGTGTACAAAAACTGGGTTAAGATTTAAGGAGAATCACGAATACAACAGATTTTTGTTGACACCTCTTCTCATTAAGTTGAAGCCGTCGTCGGACTCCAATCTTGGTAAATGTCTTTAGCTCTGCTTCCATGTGAAAAATGCGTTCCTCCCATATTTATTAGTATACTTTTGTTCTGGATTCTGATTTTTCTTCCTCGCGCAGAAGGTACCAACAGGGCTGGCAGCAAAAAGCAAATCAGAGCGTCTATGAAAAAAATAAATAATTATTTATTATTATATAGAAATATTAAAATAAAAAAACAATGAAGGAACTTAGTTAATTATAACTTTTTAAATATTTATGCCTAGTTTGCATATTTTAAAATTGGTTATTTAAAATTTGCATAGCGCACCATATGAAAGAAAAAGAAAATTAAAAAACAACAAAATTTAAGTTATAACTTTGCTGTTTTTTTTATTAATTAACTTCAAGGTTTCGCCATTGTTTACTATTTCATAATAACTATTTTAACTTAATTAATATCGGACAACAGTTTCATATATCAAAATCGACATATTATTTTTGAAAATATACGCATAAAAGCCAAAATGTAGTTCATATACTTTTCGACTTGCCCAAGTTTTCTTTCTTTTCTTGATAAATATATAAATTTGGACTTACCACTTGACTCCTCATTCGACTTTTTGTAAGAGAGCACAACAATTTTTGCCGTTATGTTGTTTTTAAATATTGGGAATATTTTTGTTTTAAAAATAACCCCAGTTATCCACGAGTAGTTTATCCTTGCCTGGTCGAGCGAAACGTGTCCAAACGACTGGCGAAGGATTGGGTATTCCTGGAAATTTCGTCTAGGGTCGCCGAAGATTGAACAAATTATCCCCTTATTTCGTAAAGGCTGTTCCACTTGGCAGGGACATCGCTCATGGGCTCAACATTGTAGCGAAGCCAGTGTTTTGCTAGTTCACACTCATCTGAAAAACTAAACAAATATTATAAGCATTTGAAATTAAAAGAGAATTACGCGGCCCCATTTTGGCAAACTAATTATGACTTAGTGATCTTCCAATAATTTCACGTGACTAAACTTAAACAAACTTCGATATAAACACCAAAGCATAGAAAAAAATAGAACCGTTATATTAAAAGGAACGGTGATTTACACAGCAGCAAAGTAGGTGGTTGAAATAAGCTGTGGCCTTATTTTTTGTTGATTTTTTGTTCTTAATTAAATTAAAAAATATTTACAAAATTATATGAAGTTACAAAATAATAAATATAAATATTTTTTGGCTGCCGGTTGAATAAGCTGTGAGCCACTGTAAATAAATATAACTTTAAATCTCTATTTACTCTTGTTAATCAAATTTGAGCACCAACAATGTGAGATCACTTAGCACCAAAAGCGGTTGTTTTTTGCATATGCGTGTATGTATGAATATACGCTATATTTTATAAAAAAAAATTTTTTTATATATATTTACAAAACGTAATTTTTTAACGTGTATGTGTGCGAGAAGATGTTTTTAAATGTGTTGTGTGTTTCCTAACTGTTTCTCATTTCCATTTATATTTATTGCATTTAACTTTCCTTTTGCTACTTCGTTACATTTTTGAAAATATTTACTGCTTGGCCAAACAGCTCCTTAGGTATGTGATGCCATATTTGATCCATTTGAAGGCCTTCCAACGCCCTTTTTGGTGATGTTTAGTTCTGAAACATGCAACATTTAAATATAAATAAATTTAATTATTTAAAAACTATCAAAGTTAAGAAAGTTTTTTTTCTTAAAAGTTCACAATCAGAATGGATTTCCATTTTTAAATACAATTTTTCTTGAATCAAGAAATTTTTGTCATTGATTCAAAGACTGGGCGATTAAAAGGCGGAATTTAAATATTTTTGGGAATTTTTTCTATGAGTGTAATTCTTCGACAAATCTACGTAAACAAGAAAGGAAGCAAACTTCGGCAAGCCGAAGTTCATATACCCTTGCAGCTATTGCAAGAATTATTAGATAGTTATTTTAAATATTTTTATTATTTCTATGGTAGCTATATAATATAGTCGTCCGATTTTGATGAAATTTAAACCGTAACTCTGGAATATTTAACCATTACTATATGTCGAAGAACTAAAATTAAAATTAAAAAACAGAAAAGTTATAAATTTTCTTATTAATTTTTTCGATTGTTCCTATAGGAGCTAATATGATATAGTCGTCCGATTTTTATGAAAATTAAAGCGTAATTCTGAAATATTTAATTATTACTTAATCTCGAACAACTAAAAAAAAAAATTTAAAAACAGCAAAGTTATAATTTTTTTTTGTTTTTTTTAAATTTTTTTTTGGGAGACATATATTATAGAGTCCCCATTTTGAAGAAATTTTAACCGTATTTGATATATTTAACCATTACTATATAAAAAAATTTAAAAACAGCAATTTTATTTTTTTTATATTTGTTTTGCGAATATTCCTATGGGAGCTATATTATATAGTCGTCCGATTTTGATGAAATTTAAACCATATTTCGGAAATATTTAACCATTTCTATATGTCGAAGAACTAAAAAAACAGAAAAGTTGTCATTTTTTAAATTTATTTTTCGATTGTTCCTAAGGGTTCTATGCTATAGTCGTCCGATCCGGGTCATTCCGACTTATATACTACCTGCAATAGAAAGACAACTTTTGGGAAAGTTTCATGCAGATAGCTTTAAAACTGAGAGACTAGTTTGCATAGAAACGGACGGACAGACGGACGGACAGACGGACAGACGGACATGGCTAGATTGACTCTGCTAGTGATCCTGATCAAGAATATATACTTTATAGGGTCGAAGATGTCTCCTTCACTGCGTTGCAAACTTCTGACTGAAATTATAATACCCTCTGCAAGGGTATAAAAATTAGAACTTTTCTGTATTTCATTTATTTTTTTGGTTCTTCGACATATAGTAATAGTTAAATATTTTAGAATTACGGTATGAATTTCATTAAAATCGGATGACTATAGCTATATAGCTCCCATAAAAATAATCAAAAATATATAAAAATAACTATCTAATAATTGAGCTGAAAATCATCATAGCTTGAATGTTTTTAAGCATGTACGCAAGTAAATCATAGTTTTAATGTTTTCAAAAATATTTAATTCTTTGCAATAGCTTCAAGGGTATATGAACTTCGGCTTGCCGAAGTTTGCTTTCTTCTTGTTTAATTATGTAGCTTAAAATAAACCATTGACCATGTCTTTTGAATGTGCCTTTAAATTTGAAATCTGTTATTTTTCAAATTTTCGTTCTTAAAGTGCTTCCAAAACATATTTCTTTCAATGGAAACTATTTTATTTTTCTTGGAATCTAATATTCTGGTGGGTTGTAATTGTTTGAAAGAGAATTTATAAGAATACTTCATTGGATTTTCAATATCACTAAAAAGCAACATTTTTTGGGCATTATCCATTTTTAAAAAGTCATGGCATATCTCGAAATTTTTAAATTACGAT
>NW_024545821.1:0-6360 GCF_018152505.1 Drosophila elegans | reverse complement strand
TTCCATGTTAACAAAATATTTGGTTCGATGTAATTTATTTGAAAATTTTTATGGATTTTTACATATTTGCATTTTGTAGGTTCTTGTTTTAGGATTCCAATTATACATTTGTCAAAAATAATTTGATCTGTGTTTTTACTAAACATTTTATCTTCATAAATGTAATATTTATCAAATGTGTTTTCTGTTAAGATGTTATCAAATCAATCTGGATATGGAATTATTTCATATACAGGAGTTTTCGTAATTAAGAATTTGGGAAATTATCAAGATTTCGTTCGTGTCTGTTTGAAGCCAGTTTGATGTTTTTATTTTTAGCAACTTTTCAGATTTAACTTGTTTTAAATAATCATGTTTTAATAATTTTGGGTTAAATAAACCTAACCTAGTTAACTGCATACCTAATTCTATGCCCTCTATGTATTCAGTGAGTTGCTGGAGGTTGAAAATCAGAACTGCAGCTTGTTCTTCCATATTTTTAGATTATTCAAGTTTATTTATTATGTCAAGTCCGTTATTAAAAACGTCAATAATCATATTTAAATCATGATTTTGGATGGAATTATCTGATAGATTATTAATTTTTGTTTCGAGTTCTTTATCGTCTTGATCGAATTTTTTTTTTATTTTTTTTTTTTTTACATATGCATTTTATTTATTGAATCTTCTCTGAAATGAGACTAACAATAAGTATATAAAATCTTAAATTAAAAAGCTATATCTGACAGCGGGATGTAAGGGCTCTAATAACTATTGCTGAGCTGGAAGGTCATTTCGTTGCAATCGGGTCCGGTTGGAAACCCTGGCTAGGCCCCTGGCGAGCTGGTTTGGATGAGAAGTTAGCTTGGTGTGGTAGGACGCCTTTTGTTGTGAAATTTCATCTTTTACGGGTACAATGCCAAGATCTCTGTGGATGTTGTCGTTCCGAAAATACCAAGGTGCCCCAGTGATAGTTCTCAGGATTTTTGATTGTGCTCGCTGGATAATGTTGATGTCACTGCTGCTCGCGTTTCCCCACAATTGGGAGCCGTAAGTCCAGACTGGCTTAAGCGTTGAATTGTAGAGCAGAACCTTGAAGTCCAGGCAGAGGGGGGAGTGAGCGTTTATGAGCCAATGGAGGTTATTGGATTTTAGTTTTAGATGAATTTTCTTAGCTTCGATATGTCTCCGTCATGTAAGTCTCCTGTCTAGGTGGACGCCAAGGTACGTTACATCGTCAGTTTGTGGAAGTGGCGTGTTATTCAGAGTTAGCGGGGGACACGTTTGTCTGTTAAGAGTAAACGTTACGTGTAAACTTTTGCGCATTTATTTTTATACGCCAGTCTGATAACCACTTCTCCACTACCACGAGATGATCAGCTAGTTGTGCTGTTGCCTGAATTGGGCATTTGGACCGACTTAAGATCGCGGTATCGTCTGCGAATGTAGAAGTAGTTAGCCGCTCGTTCGTGGGAATATCTGCGGTATAAAGGAGAAATAGAGTTGGACCAAGGGCGCTACCTTGACGAACTCCAGCCTCTATCGTGTAATTGTCGGATATTGTAGTGTTGCATCTCACGGCGAAGGCTCTGTTGTAAAGGTACGATTCAAGCATCCTGTGAGTGTTTTCCGATAGTAACGTTCTGATATTATGCATAAGGCCATCGAGCCAGACTCGGTCAAAAGCCTGCGCAACGTCAAGGAATACCGCACTGCAGTATTCCCGAGACTCGAATGCAGTTCGTATTTCTGTTGTTAATCTATTGACTTGCTCTATTGTTCCATGGCTTTCTCGAAAGCCAAATTGATGCGCCGGAATAATGTTGTGCAATATGTTCCTTGATGGCTTGCGTGTCGCTCCTTGCGGACCCGTCCAGTTCCAAAATCAACTCTCCCTTGGCCGTGCGTTTTATTCTGCGCACATTCTTACGGACTTCCTCCAGCTCGTTGTCGTCTCTCCTCGTTACCATATTTAGAATTTCGCTGTATGAGTGGCCTTCTGCCCCAGCTATAACAAGGGCGTCAGGGTGGACTCTCCTCATAGGCTGATCGTCTGCCCGGACATTCTCGGTCGCGCCCTATTTTCCAGCACGGGTGGCTTTGTTGCCTCTGTCCCTGGTAGGTTTGCCTTCCTAACCACTTGGCTGTATGACGCCAAACCCGGCGTTGTTTGCGTGGCCGCGCGCCCTTTTGCAGCCTCTACCTCCTCCAATCTTTCGCTAAGCTCTAGCTCACTAGGGTATCCTTCATGCTCTGATTTATATGGCGAACGGCCGGCTTCTTTTCTATGCACGTTGAAATCAGTCCGTCTATCAGATTTCCCAGATCGAGCAGTTTGATTTATTTGCCCGCTTCTCGGGGCTTGAAGGGGTCATAGCATCCCTGCCCCTTTTTGGCGTCTCGCTTTCGCCAGCCCGCTCAAATGGGAACATGTACCCCGCCAAAAGCAGCGGCGCTGATGGCGGGGGCGTTCGACCAACCTTGGGTCGCTCCAGAACGCCTGGAGTCAGCCGATTTCCGCCGTGGCGTCCATCGGAAGGCCTCGTTGTTGCGCCTCTTCCCGCTAGCCCTCCCTTCGACTCCTTAATTGGTAATACGAATCGGTATAGCTCCCCCGGTGGCCGAGAAATTTCCTTCCGGCGCCCGATGGGGGCTTAACCGCCCCTGATCGGTCCCCAGAGTCCCTTTTTACCAGAGGACGTTGGTTGGGAGGCAATGCGGTCCTTGCCTTTTTCTCTAGCTGCCGACGTATTTCCTAGCTAATTCGCCTTGGCGGGAGGGGTTTTTTGTTGTTTCTTTTATTTTTTTAAAAATCAGCAGATGCGCTGACAGAAGCTCGGAGTTGCGAGACTAATCGAAGGCGCTGCAGGTGCTTCCAAATGGCAGCACTGACCCAATGGCAGCACTGGCCGCGATCAGCTGGGTTCTGCTCGAAGTTTCTCAGCACTATCACCTGATTTGCTCCGATCGTTTGCTGGTTTGGGAAAGCAGGAAGGGAAAAACAATCGACGGTGGAAAAACAACAACAAATAGCTTTGGAATGCGCCGGATTTCCCCCCTGGCCTTGCCTCCTCCGTCCAGCAGAGGGGTGCTTGGGGTGCGATAAAAAAAGCGCCTTTTCCACAAGGGGTGTTTGCGGCTGTGGCTTAGTGGATCTCACCCTGTGCTGGTTACGTAAGTTTTCAGAACGCGAAGAATTCACAGCTTTCCTTTTTTGCAGCTGGAATTTTAGAGCTGGACAAGATTTCCGGAAGAGCTGATTTGAAAAACGTTCGCGCACTTGACTCACTCACTCACTCGACCTTGAGGATCTGGTGGAGTCAGATTGCAGAACCGGACCTGTATGAAGGATATCATTAAGACTGTACCCGTTTGACAGTGGATTGGAGGCGTTTAACACGACGCGAACCTTTGTCGTGATGTTGTCTGGTTTGAAAACCGCGTGGTGTGGCAACTAAAAATTGTTGGAGTCGTCATTTGGATAGACTAGATACATATGACCTAAATCTAAATACTCCTGGATGACTGAGTCATACTTCTCTTTTAAGGGGGCGTTTTTATTTAGCCGTGCCTCGTTTCTAGAGAATTGCGCCAATGCGATAGGCATTGAATGTCCCAGGTTTATATTGCCAGGCTCTTTAAAGGGCAAGGAATCCCATTCTCATCCATTTTAGTGGTCTGCTGGAAGTTGTTCTCACACACCGAGCTGGATTCCTCAACCAGCTTCACTGGAACATCCTCCACCTCCCAAAATTTTGTGAGGATGCTGTCTTGTTTAGACTCAGTGACATACAATCGTACCGAAAATGAAGCTATTCTGTTAGTGGGATTCTTCGCGATTGGGCCGCAAAGAATACACCCGAATATGGTCTCTTGGCCAAGGATTTGTAGGGGGCCGCCACGATGCAGGAGAGTGTTATGGTGACCTTTGCAAGTGTAGCAGTTGTGAGTACTTGTGCAGTCTCTCAACATGTGGGCTATTGCAAAACAGTTCAAACAGAGTTTCTGCTGTTTTATATACTGTTTCCGATCCGCGAAGGGCATATTTTGGAACTGGGGACACAGACGAATAGGATGGTTTTCCCTTGAACTTAGTCCACACGATTGCGTATTTACTGTAACCCTATTTTAAAAGTTGTGGATAATCCGCGACAGCGTCAATTTCGGCAACCTCGAGAAGCACAGAAAGACGAGCAGACAATCCCATTTGGTGGTGTCTACCTAAGCGATTTCCAAGGCTGTCAAACACCCTTGGACTGTGCTCTCCAGGTGCTTTAAGGAATTCCCACATTCTTGGGAAACAGGGGGAAGATTGAACAGAATCTTAAGCTGGCTGTTGACGAGCATTCGCTTGTTTTCAAAACGATTTTGCAGGTTTCTCCACGAACCTGCCCGAAAGCCTTGGATTCTGGACATAGATGGCGAAAAAAAGGTCTCGGAATGTCGGCCAATGAACATTGTCGCAGTCTATTGGGGAAACGCGGCACCCACTAGGAGAGGCGCCGGGCTGAATAAGCCGTTCAATGCTAGCGCACTCAATCGATTCGTTTAATGTTGGAGCGCATCGTTCGAAGACCGAGTAACAGTTATTATACTTAGATTGCATGAATGTAATCGTGTCTTTAAAACAGAGAGGACAGCAGAGCACGTCTCGAACTCTCTCTCCACCTTGTCCCAGAAAGCTCGTATCTGCTCAAGTTGGGTTCTGCCTTTTGGGTGGGCAGTGACGACTCGCTTTTGCTCTGACTCGGTGTGAGGTGCCAGCTGTTGGGACGATCAACCAAACCTTTGGTTCCTCACCTTATGCCAATTGACATAATAAACTCGCTGAGGAGTAAAAAAAATACACGGATGGGACGAGCCGATGGTCGTGGATGCTGGCGTTGGATAATGCGTGCAGAAGACTAAGTGGAAATAAGACATCAATTGGGCAGTTGAGCTGCCGATGCGAAGTGACGCGTGCCGAAAAATATTCGGAAACATCGGCATAGCGATTTGGAGTTGTGCAGAGAAAAAACAAAAAATACGTAACCCCGAACAAGACAAATGCGTGTTCCAATTGAATAGTTGGCTGTTGGCGCAGCGAAATGCGTATGCCGGGTTTGTTATTGTTTTGATGTTTTAACATTCGGATGTGAATGGAATTAAATATGTGTGTATGTAGATGTGATATTTGGTATGTGCCTTATCCCCCTGTTTCTTTCTAAAAATGGGTTGGATGATTTTTATTAATTATCAGCGCCGACGGAAAAATGTAAGGTTTGTATGTGTGTGACGGTGAGCATGAATATGATTTATATTTTACAAATTTATGCTCGATAAAATTAGGATCGGAAAAAACGACAAGGTATGTATATATAATTATAAATTCGCAATTCCGATTTAATAAAAAAATAGAATTTTACTTTAATCAACTGATTTAAAAGATTTTACTTATTTGTGAAGAACACCGACCTATTAGATTGAGGTCTTAAACTGAACTTTACTTGCTGATCTGATCTCGAGCTTTTCGGGATTTGAGTGAGTTGTGAAACTGTTCTGAGAAAACTTTCGGTTTCTTTTGAGTGAAACTTTAATTACTCTTGGATTCAAGTGTCTTGACTCTTGGATACAAGTGCGCTCATAGATTTTACGACTTTGTAATGTCTTTGGATTGAAATAGGAGTTTATGTGTTTGCGAGCCGAAGTGAACATGACATTTGGGGGGAGTTGTTTAATCTACAGTTTTGGGTGATAAGCTGGAACTAACATTTGGGGATTTTCCGTTGGCCTTCGATTGTGGCTCTTGTTACAAGGGTGTATAATTCTAGGGTAGTATAGGGTATATTGTGGATTCATAAAGTAATGGGTATATTCAGAGTGTTATGGGACTCTGTATGTGTTGCTTAAATATATGCAGTCTTATAGGAATATGGGCATGTCACTTCACCAACCTTTGAATTTGGCCTGTCCTCAGGGCGATAACGTAGAGTATATCATAATATTATCTGCTGCAATAGTTTCCTTAGTATTATTATTTGTTGCAATTGGTTGATCTTCACGTTTACAATATTTTACAATAAGTTTCCTAGGAATATCTTTAAATTTGTAAATTGAATATAATGTCAAACTTATTATAGTGATTACAAATGTGGTTAAACATATTATCTGAAATGTATTGTAATATTTTATATGTGATTCGGTTATTTCTTTAGATTGGATAGATAACAGTGGTTCGAGTTATGTGATACTGTTGTTAACTTAAATTGATTGTGAATAATCTGCTAATTTGTTGGATATTATAAACTCATTTAACTGTATAGAACAATTTTTTATTTTAACAATATTATTACCAACGATCGAAACTTCTGTGCTTATATAATTTTGATTTATAACTGATTT